>NW_011500280.1:109158-220416 GCF_000495115.2 Populus euphratica
ATATATATATATGTATGTATAGGTGCCGTTTGAAATTGGTGTTTCATGAAACTTTAAGAAAAAAGTTATTTAAAATGAATTATTTTATATTTTAAAATTATATATTAAAATTATTTTTTAAAAATATATTATTTTAAAATAAAAAATATTTTAAAAAAATCATTAACAAACTTACAAAAACACCCCGTAATCCTTGACAAATGCAAAATTTTCTCGAATGTAATTCTTCAACCACTTGTTGAACCAGTAAACGTCATCCTCGACAGGATTTTCCAAACACCCAGATGCTACAGTAATTGATTCACCTGTATTGTCCAAAAAAACACACACAAGCCATTAATTCTGTTAAAAAAAAACAGAGAAAAACATCGTCGCTTGATGTTGAGATAGTGAAGGTCGATGGTTCCCTTTCTTCACTACAGTTGGGCTTTTCTACACTCCGTTTACTTCGAAGTTTAACTAGGATTGAAACAAAATTCTGATTTTGGTCGAGATTTTTAGAGATAATTTCGAAATTGAGGATTTAGAGAGAGAGATCACCGTGCTAGAATTTGGAGGCATAACTCGGAGGAACTCTCAGACAAAGCAGGATGAGCAAAGGTTCAATCAACTTGTACTGAATCTTCTCATAGATTTGTTTTAAATAAGAATTTAGGGAATTTGTGTTCGTTACAGATGAGTATCCATTTGGATTTTTGAGTTCTGGTGCTCTTATTTTATTTTTTTTATTTTAAATTTGAGGTGTCTGAGTCGCACATCATGATTAAAGTAGTATAGATCTTTGAATTTGTGGTTGTAACAAATGGATGGTCCAGATATGTTGGGATTGTGTGATTGATTTTATCATGTTCTTCCAGCTCAGCCGATGGAGGAGGAGAATAAAGGAGGCATTTTCGGGATAAAGAGTTGCTGTGCAACTTGTGTGATCTAATAAATTTTTTAGGATAAAAAAATTAATGAAAAGACAAATTAGATATAGTTTACATAAACTCAAGGACAACATTAGCTAATTTTATGATATAACGACAGCTTGGTTGAAAATTGAAATATTTTGGATTATTAATTTTGGGAAGACCGCCTTGGAAGGTTGCCGCCGTGATTGTTGTGCGGAGAAAATCAAGCATAATTACGTGCTTGAAACTTCAAAGAACATTATGGAGAAAAAGGCCTTGCCCTGTTCCGCATGCCTATGAAGTACTGTTTGTTACAGTGTTAACAAAATTTTTAAAAGTTTTTTTTATTTTAAAATATATTAAAATAATTTTTTATTTTTAAAATTTATTTATAATATCAACATATTAAAATGATTCAACAAAATAAAAAAATATTTTTTTTATTTTATTTTTAAAAAAAATATAATACCACTGCAAAAATAAATGCTCCCTAAATACACTAATATTTACCTGCAACCAAAGTTTATAAGATTAAGCTATTATTTTTTTTTTTTTATCAATATCAGTGTTAATAAATTTAGCTTGATAATCATCTCTATATTCACAACTTGACTTAGTCGAGTTTTAAGCATGTAGATATCAACTAGCTTTAATGAATAGATTTCTTTAATACATTTTAAATAGATACTAGATAAGATAAGATATGAGTATTGTTAAATCTAATTTGAAAGTCCTCGAAAACTTAATTTAAAGTATATATTTATATTATATGAATATATTTGTAAAATATTTCGATTTGTAATATATATATATATATATATATATAATATTGTATAAAAAAATCTATTCATTAAGGCCAGTTGAGATCTACATGTTTATATTAAATTTTCATCACTATTGCTATTCCATGTAGTAAAATTAGGATCCCAGTGTGATCCTCGATTATTTTTACAATTAATTTCATTATTTAAAATTAAGCACACAAAACCCAATTCAAATAGAGACAGTTTAACCGAAGAATATAAAATTGAGCACACGAAACCCAAATCAAATAGAGACAGTTTAACCAAAGAAAGAAAGAAATATATTTCTGTCTTCCACTTGTGAACTTGCCATGGAGGTTACCAAAAAAGTGACGTGAGGAATAATTTCAAAAGATTTTAGCGATAGGTAATAGTTTTTTTTCTTTATTTTTTAAGGTTTAGATCCTGAGCTCACATCCAATTTTTATTTTTGTTTAATTGACCATGCTGACGTGGTGGCGTGTCTTTAAAATTTTCAAATAAATAATTAGTTTTCATTAACGGTTAAATTAAAATGAGATTATTTTTAATATTTCAAAATATGATTGAGTTGACTTTTTATTAAATTTTAATTAATTTATTTTAAATTTATTTATTTTTAAATTTTTATGTAATAGTATCAAAAATTAAAAATTAAAAAAAATAATATATTCATAAATAAAAATACATTAAAAAATCTCAACTATATTTACAAACATACTCTAAAAAAGTTATTTAAGAGATTACAAAATGATAGATTCTCTGTTATCTTTATCCAAAACACTGATTCTCTGTTTTATTGTGTCACAACAAATATAACAATATTCATTACAATACTACCATGACTTTTTTATCTCTTGGTTATTTTATTTTTTGCATTGGCTACGAGTGTAGGGAGATCTTTTCACAATTACAAAAATATCTTTCAAGAATTATACAAAGTTATTTTGATAATTAAATTTTTAAACGTATAATAAAATTATTTATATAACTATTTAATAAAAAAATCAATGCTCCGTGCATAGGAATATTTTTATATTTTTAAATTTCATATAAGAATTGAATTACCACATTATCCCTTATAATTCAGGTTTTTAAACCTTAGATTTATAGGCTTGGTTGTAATTCAACAATGGATTACTTGTTAATGTTGTTTAGTTTTAAAAGTAATTTTAGTTTTGCACAAAAAAACTGTTAATGCCTGCTTTCATGCGTCAACTGCTACTTTATCTTCTGGTAACGAGTGCGATTGGCTTTGGCAATTGTACCTATGATTCTATCATATCATTTGATTCATTTTAGCGTTTTTTCTCTATGAATGGCCTATGTATAATGATTTAGCATAGTTTGGACTGAAATTGCTTTTCATTTTCTTTATTTCTTCACTTTCCTTCTCTTTCTTCTTTGGCCAACCCTTCGATTTTTATTTTTATTTTTTGGATTTAGTCTCTATTCTCTTATTCTTATTTGTTTTATTTATATTGATTGTTTCTAATTTGATTTTATTTTCAATTTCATCCTTGATCATTTGATTTTTTTAAATTATTTTTAAATTTGGTCCTCATTCTTTTAATTCTTTTTATTTTTTTCAATTCTACCCTTAGACATTTATTTTCATTTTATTATCATGTCAAATTTGCATTCAATTTTTTTTATTTTTAATTTTTAATCATTTTCTTAATGGATTTTTTTTGTACAATTCAATCCATAACATTTTATTTTTCATGGACATTTCTTTTTTATGTTGAATCTAGTCATAATTATTTTAATTGCAATTTTTTTTTCTCAATTTTACAATTTGAGTTGATTTCTGTCTTTTTTTAAAGCATTGTTTTTACCGATGTTTTTTTTATTTACAGAATCATCCCAATTTCTTATAATTAGTTATGTGTTTGATTTGTTAACTCATGTTGGTTGCTGGGTTTGCTCGATGTATTTTTGTTATTTTTTGTTTTTTGCCTTGACGAGTTTCTTAAATTTATATTTTTAAATTGATTTGTAATAAATTTTTTAATGAGACCCGAATTTAAGATTGCATGGGTTAAGAGCTTTTTAAGATTTGATAATAATAGGATGCTTGCCTAGGAGAATAGGATGCTTGCCTAGGTTTACTTGGATTTTATAGATGTTTTTAATTTTCACTCCTCATGGTTTTCTTATCTTTAAAATTTGATATTTTATTTGGGGTTATTTTTTTTTATTTTTTTCATTAAATTGCATCATTATCGAGTTTTTCATATCAAATTTTAACTTCGTTTTTTTATTGCTTTTGTAAATTTTTTTATCAGTACTTTTCTATTGATCTTATCTTTTGAAATTAAATTAGTAAAGAATTATGTTTCTTAATTGAATCTAAATAAAATTTTTTATAGAATTTAACTTTTAGAAATTAAACTAGATTTAAAAATTTTGCCTAGTTTTTTTTTTCTTTTTCTAAATTTGATCTTGTCTTATTTTTTATCCTTTTTTTACTTTTGTTTTGTTATTTTTTTGGTTTAATTCTCTTTAAAAAAATTTGTTTTTTATTTTTATTTGATTTTATTAGGTTAGTCATCAACAATTGTTTTCTAGTTCACCTTATATGACTTTTTAATCTTTCAAGTTTGTTCCTATTTCTTTTAATTGTAATTTATTTTGTTTGTAATAATTTATTTTTTTAGATTTTATTCTCTTTAGGTTTTTTCCCTTTAAAATTTAGCCCTATTTTTTTGTTCTTCTTTTTTTTTGTAATTTTTTTTATTAATAGATTTTGAAATAATAGTTCCACCATTCAAAATTAAATTGGAAAAAATTTAAGTTTTTTATTGAATTCTAGTCTATTATTTAACAAGTTGTAATTTTTTAGACTAAACTAGGTTTAAATAGTTCTTATAGGTTTGCTTAATTTTTTCTCTCCATTTTTTAAGCTAGTATTTTTTATTTTATTTTTTTGAAGTTGGCTTTTTTTTGCTTAATTTTCCTTTATTTATTAGGTTGATATTGATTTGTGATAATCCAAATAGGCTTGATATAGTTTTTTTGTTAATTATTTTTCTGTCAGTTTATTTACTATTATTGGGTTTTTTATAAATATTTAAATTGTCTTATTATTTCTTTTACATTAAAAAAAATTGTTCGGCCAGAGCGGTAACGCAACATATCTAGTGTAAGCTAAAGGAAAGACAAGAGGCCCATTCAAACCCTTCATAGTCAGCCTAAAATAGGGGCTCCGAGGATCATTGTCTTAAAGTGTTTTTCGTTCTGAATGCTTACAGTTTTTTGTTTTTGGTTATTTCTGTTAATAATTATATAACCGATCCTTAAAGCCTACTAAACATCTCTAAGCATTTGATTAGTGTGTTTGGTTATTGGGATGCAACGCGTTTTATTAAAATATTTTTTAATTAAAAATATATCAATACAATATTTTAATTTTTTAATATCAAGTACGACAAAATCACAAAAGATACATCTTGAAAACAGTATCCAAAAGTAGATGCCAAGAACACCAGATAATACAAGTCTATAACCTAGCATGTCCAGCTATTTTACACTCTTAACATGTCCAGATCAGATAGGAAGGGAACACACACACACTAGAAAATCCACTCCTCACAGTCCACTCCATATGAACACTATCTTACCAAAGCGTACCCTAGCAGCTTAGATATTAAGGGGCATGAATATGCAAAGCTAGACGGCGGGCACACAGCAGTCCTATATAGAGGAAGAAAGGCCATCACTACGCATTGATTCCAGTATTGGATTTTGAGGTGGCAAGACTAGCAACGTGAAAATGCGGTGTGTAATTGTTAGAAGCACGTTCCAGAATTGGCGGCTCATTTAGGAATGCCCAGTTGCTACTTGCCCACCTACAATAACCAGCTTGGCTTAATTAAAAAGCAGAAACTAGATTAAAACGCGCCTCAATTTGAACTTGTTGCTGTAATGGGTTTGTTGCTGAGGCTTTAGCTTAATTAATTACCAGCCATTTTTCTTGATAAGTTGCTCCAAACTTGCTTGATCAGTCTCCATGTCCATGAACACCTCCTTCGTAGTGGCTGCGGGTAAGGAGCTTGATCTCTGAAACTGTATTCCATGATCCTCGTCCACGCCATCCTGTCACATACATGGCAACATCATGGTACCTCTTTAAGTAAAGATACAGAGTATCCAAGCAAAAGGGCAAAAAAAAAGCCTGCCCGTTAAAAATAATAGACCTGACTGCTACTGGATAGACCGGAAATAGCTTTGAGATGATCCTCTTCTATTCTCTTCTTTGATCTCCAGTAAGCATCGATCTCTCCTCTAGTAAGTGACCGATTCCTCCTGTACTTCACTGAATTTTTCACTTATCAGAAACCACAGATCACACAAACCAAATTAACACCAGACGAAGGAAAACAAAATGAAAGCTGCATGTGTGTCATAGGAAAATATAGATAACCATGATTGCCAAGATTATTTACTTGATCTAGGATCAGGGACAGGTGAGTCCCAACCAGCCATCAAAGATCCCATTTTCTCAAAAGCTTCCAATCGCCTGAATCAAAGCACCCAGCACGAGTGAATGTCTTTTAACCTTTTATTATTGCTGATGTGCGCGGGGTCTACGTTCTCATCCTTTTCTTGTTCCTATCCTTTGCCATTATCTGTTACTGTCTGCTCGTACGTAGGAAAATAGTTTTTTATTTTAAAAAAGGTAATTTTTATAAAGTAACCTACTTTTAAATTAAACAAATGGGTATTCCGGAGCGCAAATAAGATTGTGTAAAATACAAGATATAAAAAATATTATATAAATTTAAATTATAAATTCAAATAGTAAAATCATAAAATTAGAAGTAAATTTTTGAAATTAATTATATATTAATAATTTCAGTTAAGAAATTAAATTTTATTAAAATATAATAAAAAAAATTCGATAATATTATATTCAATAAATAATTTAAATAAAATAAAAAAATAGATAATATGAATTAATAAATTAATAACATAAAAAATTAAAAAATCTCACAATAAAATTTTTTAATATAGAAGAATACTGGATAATAAAAAGCATATATGAACCTGGTGATAACTTAATTGTTCTTATTACAATAAATCTTAATAGATTTTTTTTTATTCTAAGCTAATAAGCTTAAATTAGTAATTAATTAATATAAATTCAATAATAAAATAAACTTCTAAGTCTAATACGTTAGAAAAAATTAAATAAAAAATAATCATTTAAAAATAAATAAAAAAATAATAAAATAATAAAAAAATTTCATGTTAAAATTCCTCTATATAATCCAAATCTCTAATTTTTGTATATTTTTGACAAATTTGAATTTTAATTTCAAATATGTCATTTTCTCACATTTGGATGAGTTATTAGGCTTATGATATATGATTGGAAAGTTATAATTGTCTAATTTACAAATCAATTTCAATCACAATTAAATTCATTTAGTAGTTTTAGATATGTCTCAAATAGTACATGAAGATTTAGTTTGATATATTTGACAAGATTATCTACTAACGTTAACCCTCTAAAACATTATGCTTCTGAATTCTATTAGTATTGGAAATTTATCATAATATATTTTCATGTGTCTAATGTTTTCTTGTAAAATTTCATTTTATCTAATTTATATTTTGAAAAATATGCTCAATTTTATAAAATTGATTAGTAAATATTTTAAAGTTAATTTTAGATTTAACTTGATTCATATAAAAAATTTAGTAAACTTATAAAATAAAATAAAATTTATTAATTTTATACAATTAAATATAATTTTATTAATTTTTAAGTTTTAATTTAATGTTACATATGAAATAAATATTAACTTGTAAAATTATATATTTTTATATAATTTTACGAGTGCTCATAATTTTAATATAAATGAGTGTACACAAAGGAGGCGAGCCTCTCGACTATCAACGAGGTTGGAGCTAAAGCGGTCTCTATGATTGGGATAAGCTCCAAGAACTTTTGTCCGTGAACCTTCGAGCCACTGCCCACAGATTCATAAACATACAAAAGGCGACACAGGCAGGATTCAAGAATGATGGAAATGTAAAGACCTTTTCGTTTCTGCACTGTTATAGCTATTTAGCTTGCAGCCATTTGCCCGTGACTTGTCTATATCGAAATGGGTTGATGGCGCCGAAAAAATTATATTTGCCCTTCTGTTTCGACTTTCGCCTATTGGGCCAAGAGGAGGCGATGCTCATACAGACCATGTAATAAAACGAATCGGGATTGAGCCGACAGTCACAGCCCATCTCCAACCCCTGCCACTTTCAAGTTTCAAGCAATCGGACTGGATCGAGTATCGTCTTCTATAGATCATTTAATGGTGTGTGCTACAGTGCTAGGGAACCTTCAGGGTTAAGCTCGAAGTGGGCTTCAATTTTTACCGAGCCTTTTGGGTTAAAATATGGTTCGGCTCAGTGTATATCTTAGATGGCACCTTTCATCCTGTACTATAAAATTATATTAATATAATTTTATCACGGTTAATTTGTGCTTGTGCAAACTAAGTCGATGGTTATAAAACTTGACTCGGATCAGTAATTTTAACTCAATAATATGCTAATTGAAAAAAATCATAACTCGAGTTAACTATCAATTCGGACCATAGACTAATTTGAGACTCTCGAGTTGGTTTCTATAATTTTGGTTTTAAATATGGACCGGTAGAATTTACTCTGAAAACAGAAATGTTTTGAGTCTGGGGATTGATGGCGAAAGTCCCTTTTAAATGACTCTGTCGACTTGCACTCTTCTTTTAAAACACCCAGGAGGAGGATTTCTGCTTGCTAGGGGTCAAGTAATGGACTGCTGATCATCTACTGAAATTGGAGAATCTAGAATGGATGATAGTGACCTTAATTCAGTTTTCTTATAACGGGCAAAGACAGCTTTCTTTATGCGATATTAGATTTATTTTCAATTGAATCGCTGGTAACCACACTTTCCGATACAAGGGGCTGGACAAGGAAGGAGATGAGAAGATAGAAAAGGTAGAAGGAGAACCACTTTTGAGCATGAGACCAAGACACGGAAAGGTTCTGAAACGGAACAATAAAGGCCTAATTCTCTTTTTTCTTCACTTCTCAACCACAGAAAACTGAAAATGAACAACAGCTGGTTTACTTTCTAGCTAGATTTCAGGTCTGCATGGCTGTTATTATCGCTATTTTCACGAGCACTCGACAGCGCCTAAATTCTGAGCATCATCTTTGCCACAACTTGAAGGTTGTCACTTGTTTTTGCCACTACTTGAATGTTGTCCCGTTGCGCCATCATAAAAAGGGACAGCGTGAACAGGCAAGTGCTTCGATCATGTCTACATGCATGCTTTTCTTTCAAATTTTACGTGTGGGCTTGTGCCTACAGAATCATTCATCATTAATTTGAATTTGCATTAGTTACAAAATATCTTCATCATTGACTTCATTGAAAAGTCACCTATTTTTGGTCAATAAAGGAAGGTGGGCAAATAGCTAGGTTGGGCAAAACTAACCATTTATCCATGCCATGCATCAAGCAAGGACTCAATTTTTGCAGAAGACGCGTTACATACCTCGTTCGCTGGCATTGCTTACGCTGGCAGTGGCATCAAGTTCATCAATCAAACAATCAGAAGAACTGAAATTTTATAGCATGGATATAGTTTGTGTGGCTAATGGCTGCCCAGAAATCTTATCCACCTCGAATACGCCAATGACATTCATGCTTCGGAGCCACCTTCGTCTGTCCCTGTTGGCATATATTACCAGCTGGGAAATTTCCAACCATAAACAAGCTGGATGAAACATCTATTACATGGGGTCAGTTCAATGAATGGAACAAGGGCTCCACGTTTCAATTCTGTCAATGATCTAACCTCCTGTCGTTTAGAAGACAACTAGATGTTTTGGCTTCTTCCATTTGAGCTTATTATAAAGCGTGGATCAGATCGGTCTTGCCATGTTTCATATAACCTAGAAAAAGTAGTTGCATAACTAAAAAAGCTTATACAGATAGGAATTGATGTGCTTGATTTGATTTGAGCTTAATATATTTCTCGCAACTCTCTTTTCCAATGAAAAGTTCAAATTGAATAACTTTTCTTTCCATTTTTGAGTCCTCACGCATGCCTCTCTTTCTAAATCTAGAGTGAGTATGATCATGATGCACTAGTAAATTAAACATGTCTCTTGGAAGAATGTAAGAGAAAATCCCTTCCATATGTTCATATGTTCTTTAAGATAAAAAAAAAAAAAAATCTCTTTGTTAAAAAAATAAAATGAAAAAAAAAACTAAAATAAAAAGAAGACATAAAAACATATTTGTTTCCATACCGATTTTAGAGTAAATTTATATATTTTTAAAATAAAATAAAAAATAACAAGTTTTTATTTTATTTTATTTTATTTTCACCATCCCCTTTTTTCTATTCCAAAACAATAATAAAACACTGTCTAAAACTTGTATATTCAACTTACAATCACAACAGAGCTAGAGGGGAATTTAGCCTTGAAACCTTCAAATTAATAAATATTTCAAGTTCTAACAATGTATAGAAGTAATCTAGCTCATTTTAGCAGTCGAGGACGTGAGTATTCGATGAATAATTGCCGTCGCTAAGATCTGAAGGACAGTCTTTCATTTACGGTCCTTGTCGAGGTGCAAAGTATTTTTGCGAAAATGAACCGATACCATAATTAATACAGGACTTTTGGTTTATAGTATGATTTAATTCCCATAGCGAAGGCTTTAATATTGTATTTTTACTTGTGTTTAAAAAGTGTATTTATTTTTTTAAAAATATTAAATTAATATTTTTCTATAATTTTGATATGCTAAAAGAATTATTTTAAAAAATTATTGTGATGTATCCTTAAAATGTAAAAATACTTTTAAAAAATACATACACTCAAACAAACAAGAGATAATGGTTCATTTTTATCTGCAAATAAACCTTGTATACAAAACTCAAAATCATCTTACCAGACATAAATCATCCCAGAATTGTACTGTTCATGTTCAATTTAATGGGGCAAAATAATTACGTTTGTCCAAGACACATGCCAAGAGTTAGTAATCTCACCATCCAATTTCGTGATGTACAAAAAGTAGTGATTTGAGGAAATTTTTAGATTTATATATATTTTAAATACTTTTTAAAATCTTCTTCAAAATATCCTAGAAAAATATATTAGTCCTTACAATTAAGTTTTAAATTCAAAAAATTATCTTAATATATATATCAATAAAGTGTTAAATTAGCATTTAAAATATTGTTATATCCCTATAAGGATAAAGATACAAATTTGATTTTCAGAAAGCATACTGGTTGAGAGAGACAATCATGAACCCCAAACAAAACTAGTTTTATTCTTTAAAAAAACACAAAAATACCTAAAAAACAAAAAAAATTATTTAAAAAATTATTTTCACCCAACACTATAAATACTAAATACTTGCAACATGAAATAGAAATAGACATAAAGAAGATAAAAACAAGAGGGAGAAGATTAAAAAAAATATTATATAAAATAGAGTTCTTTAACATAATAAATTTTTTCCTTTATTTTACTATCAAGCCTGCAAACCAATAGCATATAAATTGTAAATTAATTAGGTGAGCGTTTTTTGTGTGCCGAGATTTCACTTTTTGGATATTAAAATTACTTTCCTCGTCGTTATCCCGGGCTACACAAAGAAACACGAGGTCAGGTTCGATTTATCTATATTATGGTGTTTATTGGATGGGATATGCAATAAGATATTTGGGGTGCCAGTGTCCACTTACTTCGGGCAAGATTTTTTTTCACTATGATATAATTTTTTTTATTATAAATTATATAGGTTAAATTAGTTATTTTTTTACATAGTAAAATTATTAATTTAACACTAGAAAAAAATATTTTATTAATTAGTAGTGGTTAAATCATTTTAATTTTCTTCAAAATAATATAATTATTATGATATATTTAAAAATAAAATTAACATTACAGAACATCTTTTTTTTATTATTATTTTACAATGATTTTATAGTATATTTGAAGGTTACTCAATGCATTTTTATAATTGATATATATGTTAAATATTATTTATAAAAATATTACATCACATGTTAATGTGTAAACGATCTCTGTACTATTCAGCCACCAAATATTGCCTTCTGGGATGATATTAGAAAGGTCTCAGTGCTCCCCACTTGATAGCACGAAGACCAAACATGTTTCTAGTTTGACATTAATTACTTTTTTTTTTTCTTGAATTTAGTGTCATTCCCTTTAAAATTTTGAACTAATTCATCAATTTTTGATCTATATCGTTTTTATTAGTATTTTTTAAATATTTTGTAAAAGCTATAAAATTATAAATATTTTTTTAATTTCAATTCCTTTTAATTTTTAAATTTTTAAATTTGATTCTTATTCTTTTTATTTTTCTAATAAGCTATAAAATTATATTTTTTTCTCAATTTCACCCCTCTTTTGTTTTTTAATCTTTCAAATTGGGTCCTTATTTTTTTATTGCTATTTATTTTATTTGGGATTACTTTTTAGATTTTTTTTTTACAATTTTATTATCCATGTGTTTTTTCTATCAAATTTAATCCATATTCTTTTTATTACTATTATTTTTTATTTGACAAATTATTTAATTTTTTTAATAATTTCATCATTCAAAAATAAATTAATTGAGAATTAAGTTTCTTGATTTATCCTAAGTTAATAATTTTACAAGTTGCGAGTTTTAGAGATTACACCAAGTTTAGGAGTTTTGTTTTGGTTGGCTTGGTTTTCTTCATTTTTTTAAAGCTAATATCTTCTTACCCTTTTTTTTTGCTTTATTATTTTTTACAGCTTTTCTTTTATGATATTAGTCTCGGGTTTATGATCAAAGTCACTGGTTTTAAAGGTTAATGCAAGTTGATTTTTATTTTTTGACACTTTTTTCAAATTGGTTTATTTCAATTTTAACCTTCATCATTTAATTTATTTGAAATTGATCTTCCTACCTTTATTTTTTCTTCTTCTTTTCTACTGGGTTATCCTAATCATGTATCCATAATTACAAGATTTGTGAGTTAATTCTAGTTTTTTTCTTTCTTTCTGTAGGGTTAGTTCTTGGTTCGTGACCAGAGTCACTGGTTTTAAAAGTTAACGTAAAAAAAATCTCACAACAAGATTTTTTAACATAGAAGAATACTAGATAATAAGAAGTAACATATGAACCTGGTGATAACTTAATTGTTCTTATTACAGATCTTTTTTTAGTTCCAAGCTAATAAGTCTAAATTAGTAATTAATTAATATAAATTCAATAATGAAATAAACCCCTAAGTCTAATGCGCTAAAAAAATTTAAATTAAAAATAATTATTTAAAAATAAATAAATAATAATAAAAAAAAATCTTCATATTGAAATTCTTTGATGTAGTTCGAATCTCTAATTTCTACATATTATTGGCAAATTTAAATCTTAATTTCAAACATGTCATTTTCTCGCATTTGGATGAGTTACTGGGCTTATAATATATGGTTGGAAAGTTATAGTTGTCTAGTTTACAAACCAATTTCAATTGTAATAAAATTTATTTGGTAGCTCTAGATATGTCTTAAACAGTACATGAAGATTTAGTTTGATATATTTGACAAGATTCATCTACTAATGTTAACCCTCTAAAACATTATGTTTCTGAATTCTATTTGACTTGAAAATTTACTACAATATATTTTCATGTATCTAATATTTTCTTGTAAAATTTTAGTTTTATCTAATTTATATTTTAAAAGCTATGCTAAATTTTATAAAACTAATTAATAAATATTTTAAAGTTAATTTTGGATCTGATTTGATTCACATAAAAAATTTAGTAAACTTATAAAATAAAATAAAATTTATTAATTTTACACAAGTTAAATATAATTTTATTAATTTTTAAGTTTTAATTTAATGTTACATATGAAATAAATATTAACTTGTAAAATTATATATTTTTATATAATTTTACGAGTGCTCATAATTTTAATATAAATGAGTGTACACAAAGGAGGCGAGCCTCTCGACTATTAACGAGGTTGGAGCTAAAGCGGTCTCTATGATTGGGATAAGCTCCAAGAACTTTTGTCCGTGAACCTTCGAGCCACTGCCCACAGATTCATAAACATACAAAAGGCGTTCTTATTACAATAAATCTTAATAGATTTTTTTTTATTCTAAGCTAATAAGCTTAAATTAGTAATTAATTAATATAAATTCAATAATAAAATAAACTTCTAAGTCTAATACGTTAGAAAAAATTAAATAAAAAATAATCATTTAAAAATAAATAAAAAAATAATAAAATAATAAAAAAATTTCATGTTAAAATTCCTCTATATAATCCAAATCTCTAATTTTTGTATATTTTTGACAAATTTGAATTTTAATTTCAAATATGTCATTTTCTCACATTTGGATGAGTTATTAGGCTTATGATATATGATTGGAAAGTTATAATTGTCTAATTTACAAATCAATTTCAATCACAATTAAATTCATTTAGTAGTTTTAGATATGTCTCAAATAGTACATGAAGATTTAGTTTGATATATTTGACAAGATTATCTACTAACGTTAACCCTCTAAAACATTATGCTTCTGAATTCTATTAGTATTGGAAATTTATCATAATATATTTTCATGTGTCTAATGTTTTCTTGTAAAATTTCATTTTATCTAATTTATATTTTGAAAAATATGCTCAATTTTATAAAATTGATTAGTAAATATTTTAAAGTTAATTTTAGATTTAACTTGATTCATATAAAAAATTTAGTAAACTTATAAAATAAAATAAAATTTATTAATTTTACACAAGTTAAATATAATTTTATTAATTTTTAAGTTTTAATTTAATGTTACATATGAAATAAATATTAACTTGTAAAATTATATATTTTTATATAATTTTACGAGTGCTCATAATTTTAATATAAATGAGTGTATACAAAGGAGGCGAGCCTCTCGACTATTAACGAGGTTGGAGCTAAAGCGGTCTCTATGATTGGGATAAGCTCCAAGAACTTTTGTCCGTGAACCTTCGAGCCACTGCCCACAGATTCATAAACATACAAAAGGCGACACAGGCAGGATTCAAGAATGATGGAAATGTAAAGACCTTTTCGTTTCTGCACTGTTATAGCTATTTAGCTTGCAGCCATTTGCCCGTGACTTGTCTATATCGAAATGGGTTGATGGCGCCGAAAAAATTATATTTGCCCTTCTGTCTCGACTTTCGCCTATTGGGCCAGGAGGAGGCGATGCTCATACAGACCATGTAATAAAACGAATCGGGATTGAGCCGACAGTCACAGCCCATCTCCAACCCCTGCCACTTTCAAGTTTCAAGCAATCGGACTGGATCGAGTTTCGTCTTCTGTAGATCATTTAATGGTGTGTGCTACAGTGCTAGGGAACCTTCAGGGTTAAGCTCGAAGTGGGCTTCAATTTTTACCGAGCCTTTTGGGTTAAAATATGGTTCGGCTCAGTGTATATCTTAGATGGCACCTTTCATCCTGTACTATAAAATTATATTAATATAATTTTATCACGGTTAATTTGTGCTTGTGCAAACTAAGTCGATGGTTATAAAACTTGACTCGGATCAGTAAATTTAACTCAATAATATGCTAATTGAAAAAAATCATAACTCGAGTTAACTATCAATTCGGACCATAGACTAATTTGAGACTCTCGAGTTGGTTTCTATAATTTTGGTTTTAAATATGGACCGGTAGAATTTACTCTGAAAACAGAAATGTTTTGAGTCTGGGGATTGATGGCGAAAGTCCCTTTTAAATGACTTTGTCGACTTGCACTCTTCTTTTAAAACACCCAGGAGGAGGATTTCTGCTTGCTAGGGGTCAAGTAACGGACTGCTGATCATCTACTGAAATTGGAGAATCTAGAATGGATGATAGTGACCTTAATTCAGTTTTCTTTTAATCTCTCGAAAAAGAAAAGTTTTCTTTTAACGGGCAAAGACAGCTTTCTTTATGCGATATTAGATTTATTTTCAATTGAATCGCTGGTAACCACACTTTCCGATACAAAGGGCTGGACAAGGAAGGAGATGAGAAGATAGAAAAGGTAGAAGGAGAACCACTTTTGAGCATGAGACCAAGACACGGAAAGGTTCTGAAACGGAACAATAAAGGCCTAATTCTCTTTTTTCTTAACTTCTCAACCACAGAAAACTGAAAATGAACAACAGCTGGTTTACTTTCTAGCTAGATTTCAGGTCTGCATGGCTGTTATTATCGCTATTTTCACGAGCACTCGACAGCGCCTGAATTCTGAGCATCATCTTTGCCACAACTTGAAGGTTGTCACTTGTTTTTGCCACTACTTGAATGTTGTCCCGTTGCGCCATCATAAAAAGGGACAGCGTGAACAGGCAAGTGCTTCGATCATGTCTACATGCATGCTTTTCTTTCAAATTTTACGTGTGGGCTTGTGCCTACAGAATCATTCATCATTAATTTGAATTTGCATTAGTTACAAAATATCTTCATCATTGACTTCATTGAAAAGTCACCTATTTTTGGTCAATAAAGGAAGGTGGGCAAATAGCTAGGTTGGGCAAAACTAACCATTTATCCATGCCATGCATCAAGCAAGGACTCAATTTTTGCAGAAGACGCGTTACATACCTCGTTCGCTGGCATTGCTTACGCTGGCAGTGGCATCAAGTTCATCAATCAAACAATCAGAAGAACTGAAATTTTATAGCATGGATATAGTTTGTGTGGCTAATGGCTGCCCAGAAATCTTATCCACCTCGAATACGCCAATGACATTCATGCTTCGGAGCCACCTTCGTCTGTCCCTGTTGGCATATATTACCAGCTGGGAAATTTCCAACCATAAACAAGCTGGATGAAACATCTATTACATGGGGTCAGTTCAATGAATGGAACAAGGGCTCCACGTTTCAATTCTGTCAATGATCTAACCTCCTGTCGTTTAAAAGACAACTAGATGTTTTGGCTTCTTCCATTTGAGCTTATTATAAAGCGTGGATCAGATCGGTCTTGCCATGTTTCATATAACCTAGAAAAAGTAGTTGCATAACTAAAAAAGCTTATACAGATAGGAATTGATGTGCTTGATTTGATTTGAGCTTAATATATTTCTCGCAACTCTCTTTTCCAATGAAAAGTTCAAATTGAATAACTTTTCTTTCCATTTTTGAGTCCCCACGTATGCCTCTCTTTCTAAATCTAGAGTGAGTATGATCATGATGCACTAGTAAATTAAACATGTCTCTTGGAAGAATGTAAGAGAAAATCCCTTCCATATGTTCATATGTTCTTTACGATAAAAAAAAAAAATCTCTTTGCTAAAAAAATAAAATGAAAAAAAAAACTAAAATAAAAAGAAGACATAAAAACATATTTGTTTCCATACCGATTTTAGAGTAAATTTATATATTTTTAAAATAAAATAAAAAATAACAAGTTTTTATTTTATTTTATTTTCACCATCCCCTTTTTTCTATTCCAAAACAATAATAAAACACTGTCTAAAACTTGTATATTCAACTTACAATCACAACAGAGCTAGAGGGGAATTTAGCCTTGAAACCTTCAAATTAATAAATATTTCAAGTTCTAACAATGTATAGAAGTAATCTAGCTCATTTTAGCAGTCGAGGACGTGAGTATTCGATGAATAATTGCCGTCGCTAAGATCTGAAGGACAGTCTTTCATTTACGGTCCTTGTCGAGGTGCAAAGTATTTTTGCGAAAATGAACCGATACCATAATTAATACAGGACTTTTGGTTTATAGTATGATTTAATTCCCATAGCGAAGGCTTTAATATTGTCTTTCTACTTGTTTTTAAAAAGTGTATTTATTTTTTTAAAAATACTAAATTAATATTTTTTTAATATTTTTCTATAATTTTGATATGCTAAAAGAATTATTTTAAAAAATTATTGTGATGTATCCTTAAAATGTAAAAATACTTTTAAAAAATACATACACTCAAACAAACAAGAGATAATGGTTCATTTTTATCTGCAAATAAACCTTGTATACAAAACTCAAAATCATCTTACCAGACATAAATCATCCCAGAATTGTACTGTTCATGTTCAATTTAATGGGGCAAAATAATTACGTTTGTCCAAGACACATGCCAAGAGTTAGTAATCTCACCATCCAATTTCGTGATGTACAAAAAGTAGTGATTTGAGGAAATTTTTAGATTTATATATATTTTAAATACTTTTTAAAATCTTCTTCAAAATATCCTAGAAAAATATATTAGTCCTTACAATTAAGTTTTAAATTCAAAAAATTATCTTAATATATATATCAATAAAGTGTTAAATTAGCATTTAAAATATTGTTATATCCCTATAAGGATAAAGATACAAATTTGATTTTCAGAAAACATACTGGTTGAGAGAGACAATCATGAACCCCAAACAAAACTAGTTTTATTCTTTAAAAAAACACAAAAATACCTAAAAAACAAAAAAAATTATTTAAAAAATTATTTTCACCCAACACTATAAATACTAAATACTTGCAACATGAAATAGAAATAGACATAAAGAAGATAAAAACAAGAGGGAGAAGATTAAAAAAAATATTATATAAAATAGAGTTCTTTAACATAATAAATTTTTTCCTTTATTTTACTATCAAGCCTGCAAACCAATAGCATATAAATTGTAAATTAATTAGGTGAGCGTTTTTTGTGTGCCGAGATTTCACTTTTTGGATATTAAAATTACTTTCCTCGTCGTTATCCCGGGCTACACAAAGAAACACGAGGTCAGCTTCGATTTATCTATATTATGGTGTTTATTGGATGGGATATGCAATAAGATATTTGGGGTGCCAGTGTCCACTTACTTCGGGCAAGATTTTTTTTCACTATGATATAATTTTTTTTATTATAAATTATATAGGTTAAATTAGTTATTTTTTTACATAGTAAAATTATTAATTTAACACTAGAAAAAAATATTTTATTAATTAGTAGTGGTTAAATCATTTTAATTTTCTTCAAAATAATATAATTATTATGATATATTTAAAAATAAAATTAACATTATAGAACATCTTTTTTTATTATTATTATTTTACAATGATTTTATAGTATATTTGAAGGTTACTCGATGCATTTTTATAATTGATATATATGTTAAATATTATTTATAAAAATATTACATCACATGTTAATGTGTAAACGATCTCTGTACTATTCAGCCACCAAATATTGCCTTCTGGGATGATATTAGAAAGGTCTCAGTGCTCCCCACTTGATAGCACGAAGACCAAACATGTTTCTAGTTTGACATTAATTACTTTTTTTTTTTCTTGAATTTAGTGTCATTCCCTTTAAAATTTTGAACTAATTCATCAATTTTTGATCTATATCGTTTTTATTAGTATTTTTTAAATATTTTGTAAAAGCTATAAAATTATAAATATTTTTTAATTTCAATCCCTTTTAATTTTTAAATTTTTCAATTTGATTTTTATTCTTTTTATTTTTCTAATAAGCTATAAAATTATTTTTTTATCAATTTCACCCCTCTTTTGTTTTTTAATCTTTCAAATTGGGTCCTTATTTTTTTATTGCTATTTATTTTATTTGGGATTACTTTTTAGATTTTGTTTTTGTAATTTTATCATCCATGTGTTTTTTCTATCAAATTTAATCCATATTCTTTTTATTGCTATTATTTTTTATTTGACAAATTATTTAATTTTTTTTATAATTTCATCATTCAAAAATAAATTAATTAAGAATTAAGTTTCTTGATTTATCCTAAGTTAATAATTTTACAAGTTGCGAGTTTTAGAGAGTACACCAAGTTTAGGAGTTTTGTTTTGGTTGGCTTGGTTTTCTTCATTTTTTTAAAGCTAATATCTTCTTACCCTTTTTTTTTGCTTTATTATTTTTTACAGCTTTTCTTTTATGATATTAGTCTCAGGTTTATGATCAAAGTCACTAGTTTTAAAGGTTAATGCAAGTTGATTTTTATTTTTTGACACTTTTTTCAAATTGGTTTATTTCAATTTTAACCTTCGTCATTTAATTTATTTGAAATTGATCTTCCTACCTTTATTTTTTTTCCTTCTTTTTTACTGGGTTATCTTAATTATGTATCCATAATTACAAGATTTGTGAGTTAATTCTAGTTTTTTCTTCTATAAGGTTAGTTATTGGTTCATGACCAGAGTCACTGGTTTTAAAAGTTAACGTGAATTGATTTTTTTAAGTTTTTTTTAAAATTGATTTTTTTAAAATTTCATCTTTTAATATTTAATTTGTTGAAAATTGATATATTTTTTTTATTAGATTATCTTGATCTTATACCTATGATTGTGGGGTTTTTAGATTAACATGAGTTTACTGGTATGTTTCTTTGTTGTTCTTATTTTAATTTTTTTTTGTTTTTTTTCTTTAACTTTGATTTGTTTGATAATTAAGTTTCATAATTCTATTTAACTTGCTTTCAAACACAGTTATCCTAGTATCACGACCGGATCAAAGATTTTTCATCTTGATCCAGATGAGGCCGAATTAATTTTTTTTTACATTATATATATATATATATTCTTAATCTTTGTCATTTAATATTTTATTTGTTAGAAATTAAGCTTTATTTTTTTTATATGGAGTTATCATATTTTTTACTATAAAATCATCTCAATTTTATATTCATGGTTGCGAAATTTGCAAATTATCCGATTTAATTAAGAAATTTTTGTTGTTTTTTTTATTTTTTCTTTTTAATATTAAATTATTTGATAATTTAAATATACTCTATAGTTAGTTCTTTTTACTTTATTTTGTTATTATTTTTTATTAATTTATTTTTTATCATTATATTTTATAATTATATTATTTAAATATCAATTGAACCAATGATTATTTTTTTTTGGTATTTTTTTTATGTTGAAAATTTTTTACCTGGCTCGCGGCCCTCCCGGCGTATCAAAGTACACAGATCTCGTGCATTCAATGTAAGGAGATTAGATTTCTCAGTCCCAGGTCCTTGTTGACCAAAGAAAATCATTAGGCTAGCGTGGGTTGCACGTGTAATAAGAGTGACTCTTGCTGGTAACCTATCTGACAAGGACTCGCAGGTCAATGACTGTGGGCTCCCCACCTCACATGGGTCAAGACCCAGACAATGTTATCGTCACCTACCATTTTTTATTTGGATTTGCTTATTAGGTGCTGTCTTGTGTATAATGTCTTTTTTTAAAAATATATTTTGAAATACAGTTTAAATGTATGACCAAAAATCCCGACAGGACTGGATTTTTACCTTGACGTGCACAAGGTCCATCATCATGGGTGGATTATAGGCGTATGATAGGTTATTGATGTACTATATGCTGCAAGTCAGATTAAAAAATATTATAGCGTTACTAACATAGTTTTTAGCAAAGAAAATCCCAACCGTGAATTAAAAATCTATTATATATTTTTCAAATATTTATATGGTAGCATATTAAACAATATATTTTTTAAAAAATATTAAGATAATGATATGTTAGATTAATCTAAGTTAATCTATTAAATCTATAACTTAGGTTATTAGATCATGATAACGCTACATGTATATATAAAAAACATGAAGGTTAAATTCTAATCAATCCAATATTAAATGTTAAAAAAAGAGACTTGAGTCAACTTGTCAAACTCGTGTTCTGGGTCATGAGATTGAGATAATTTATAAAAAACAAAAAAATATAAAATTTAGTTTCTAACCAATCCAATATTGAGAGATGCAAATAAATAAATAAACAAATCAAGTAAAGTTAAGCTAACTTGTTAAATTCATTACCTGAACATCGAGACCGGGACATCTTCGTAAGAAAAATAAAATCACAAAGTTATATTTCCAAGTAACATATCTAATATTAAAGGTTAGAAAATTAAGGGAAAAAAAAACTAAATCCACAAGACTCGGATAACTCAACTGAAAGCAATTTGAAAAAAAGTTATGAACTCTTATCCTCGAATAATCTAATATTGAAAAATAAAATTAAAAAAACTAAAAAAAAAAATTGAGTGGTTAGAGGGTGAAATTAAAAAAATATATTCAATTAAAAATGACCAAGAAAAATGAATCAAATCAACTTAAATTAACCTGTTAAACTTGTATTCTGAATTATAAAACGAGGATAACCACATGGAAAATATATTGAAAAAAAATCACAAAACTTAATTTTCAACCAACTCAATGTCGAAGGATAAAATTAAAAATAAATATCATTTAGAAAAAATAATTTAAAAAAATAACTTGAATCAACCTGAATTAACCTATTAAACCTTTAACATGAGTTATGATATTGTTCAATTAATATAAAGAAAAAAAATTTCTTACCTCCCTTTCATTTAGATATATATTTCATGTTAAAAATTAAAAAATAAATTAATTCAAGACACTAAGATATAAAAAAATAAAAAAATAAAAAATACAAGTTCGAAACAACTCAATCCCAAAAATAAAAATAAAAAAATAAATAATAATTTTATAGAAGCCGGTGACCAAAATAACACCCTTTTAATTGAAAAGAACACCTAGCCATGCAAAATACATAACCTTTTATCCCACGCAACCATTCTAATAGATACAAAAAAAAAAGAGTGTGTGTGTGCATATATACATATTTAGGTTCGTTTCACCATTTGCACGTAGTTGAAAATCGAACAATAAGTTTTTTATTTTTTGAATAAATATTTTTTTATATTGTTATGATAGTCTTATTTCTAATTTTTTTTATCCATGTGCTATTGCTGGTTATTTTTTTTAATGATTCAAATAAAATCAGTTTATTTAGCTAATTAGAACTATAATTCCTATTATTTGAATTTTTTAAAGAAAAACAAGCTTGCATGAGTTAAATTTTTTTTTAAATAGGAATCGGATACACGGCATAAAGCGGGCACACCATCTGCTATATTCTCAACTCTGAAGATATTGCTGCTTAGATATTTACAGAAATTAATAAAGTTATTAGCCTCGATTAATTACTATTAATTTAGATTTATTCCATGAGTGAAACCGGTGACTATGATGATGACGATAGGATTCCCAAAAAAAAAAAAAAAAGTTGCTGTCCCAAGCATCTAGCCATGCATGAAAACGCACGTCACACATTTCAACGGCTAGATCTTAAACATGAAGAACGACGAATTTCTTGAAGAGAACAGTAATATTCTTATTTAACATCATTAACCGACAAATCTTCCAAAGGAATCACGAGGCGGCCAGTAATATGCCCAAAATACCCTGGTGGTGATCATAACGCGTTTCGGCAAATGAAAGTTATTAATTTATCAAGGATCAAGGAATCATAGTCTCCAAAGTAGGGATTATAAAATAATTTAGTTAAATTAAGTGGAAATAACATAATTTAGTCATACAGCATGGTTTAATATCATTGTATTAATATGTAAATACCCCCGACATAATTATAAGTGCTCAAAGATATATTCATCCAATCAATCTCTTTACTATTAAAAATATATTTGGAAATGTAATATAAATAGTGTTCTTAAAAATTTTGATTTTTTATTAAAATATTGTTTTATGTTTTAAGATTGTTTAGATGTACTATGTTAAAAATAAAAAAAATTATTTTTATATATTTACAAGTAAAAATATTTTGAACTGTCAATGTTATTATAATATCAAATAAACCCTAATTTTCATGCCTTAGAAGTTATTTTTTATATACCAGGAGAAAATAAAAAAAATTATTTTTATGTATTTATAAGTAACAGCCAATATTATCATAATCCTAAATAAACCCTAATTTTCATGCTTAGAAGTTATTTTTTATATACCAGGTGCATTAATTTTGTCTGAATGGGATAGAAAACTATCATTTACATACAAATTAATGGATTATGAAATTTTCCTTCATTCCAACCTAATTTTATTCTAACCGGATATACCAAAAATGAATAAATTCCAGAGTAAGAAAGAAACTTAATTTTCATATATTAAAGGGAATTGTAATATTGCTTGATTTGATAATTTGGTGTAAATATTCTAAATAAATAAATAAATAAATAATCATGTGATTTTAGAAACATTTAGTGTAAGATTACCATGTATAACAATTAATTATTACAAACAGAGACTGGATATATCAGCAACTTAATTTAATGGATTGATTCAACAAACTTAATTAGATTAAGAGTGTGTTTAGTAGTCTAATTAAAACATTATTAACTTAAATTTTGATTTTTTTTTATTTAAAATTAGTTTTTTTAATGTTTTTAAATTATTCTAACATACTGATATAAAAAAATAATATTTTTATTCAAAATAATATTTTAAAATTAATGACCGAGTCCTGACTCATATCAGATCTGAACTCGGGTGTGAAAACTACGGTATAACCTGCTCATTTATGAAGCCACCTTAGCACGTCAGGACGAATTTAGTATCCCGTCCAAGTCGCTGCACCCAAACACTCCAGGATAAAATTAACGGACAAAAAAATAAAATAAAACGGTTACAGGAAGATTGAAAGAAATGAGCGATCCTAGAACAATAAAAGCAAAGCGAGGGTGTGGTGGTGTCACTTCCTGTCCGTTCTGAATGAAAAAATAAAGATCCCTCCTCTGCTGCTGTTCGTGGTGGCTAATCTCACAACCGCCGTGGTGTCACTTCTCCACGTTTTAAGATAAAAATAAAGAAGGCACGGCTTTTGTTCTGTCCAAGACATCGGTATACTCACCTTAGATTATTCCTCGTCTCGATCCCCAATTCTCAGAATTTCGTCGGTTCCGATGATTTTGTCTCACTGTTTGTAATCACATGCAAGAATCTGGCTGCTTACTTTCTTTTAATTCCGAATCGAACTCCTCACTCCGATCTTGATTGTGATCGAGATGTCATTTAAGAGCAAGTTAAAGGAGATTAGAGATGATATCACTACTACATTTTCGATGGGAAAGTTACAGAGGAACAGAACAAATCGAAGAGGGAGAGCTTATATTGCACCTGAATTAGGAGGTGGGTCTGAGCTATTAAGCGAGTTGATTGAAGAACAGAGTCCATGGGCTAATTTGCCCCCAGAGTTGCTACAAGATGTGATTAAGAGAGTTGAGGGTAGTGAAACTTCATGGCCTGGAAGAAGAGATGTTGTTGCTTGCGCTTCAGTTTGTACGTCTTGGAGAGAGATTACTAAAGCTGTTGTTAAGACCCCAGAACAGTGTGGTTGCATTACTTTCCCTATCTCGCTAAAGCAGGTGAGTCGGTGACTAAAAAAAGGGATTTTTTTCTCCTCTTGTTTTGTATTTCTGTGAATGGTTAGGTGCTGATATTATTTTGGGGGTTCTTTTTTGTTTTTTGACTAGCCGGGGCCGAGAGATGCTCCAATTCAATGCTTTATTAGGAGGGAAAGGGCTACTTCTACTTATCATTTGTATCTTGGTCTCAGTCCTGGTAAATATTCTATGATGTATTGTGTTAGTTTTGATGGATTTTATTTATGAATTTTGAAATGAAAAGATTGGTTAGAGGATCCATTTTTTGACTCCCTAAGCAGTCTGCCATGAGAAAAAAATTTAAAATTTTCCAGTGGTGGTGTTGTGTTTTTAATTTTAGTTTAGTGTGTGTGTGTGTGTGTGTGTTCTCTACTGCTAAATTAATGTTACTTAATAAATTACAGCTTTGTCAGGTGATATGAATAAATTATTATTAGCAGCAAAGAAGATTAGAAGGGCTACAAGCACAGATTTTCGGATATCGTTTGTTGGAAGTGATTTCTGTCAAACCAGCAATACCTATGCTGGAAAGCTGAGGTATGGTTTATCATTTTGGATTTCTAATCTTTCTATTGCCACATTCTTGTTTTGTGGAATTGATTGGGAAATCCTGAACAGGTCTAATTTCCTGGGAACCAAATTCGCCATTTATGACAGTCAGCCTCCATGTCCTGGACTGAAGTCCAATTGCAAGCTTCAGCAGAAAGTCCGTTCCATCCAAGTGTCTCCAGGGGTACCTGCTAGAAACTTTAATGTGGCCACTGTATCTTATGAGCTTAATGTCCTACGGACGCGGGGTCCAAGGAGAATGCATTGCATCGTGCACTCAATCCCTATTTCTGCAATTCAAGAAGGGGGAGTAGCCCCTACTCCATTGGATTTCAATAATCCTGGTGATGAGCAATCTCCTTCATTGTCTGCCTCAAAAGTAAAGCAACCACTTATCGATTTCATCTCCACTAGCCGTGCTGAGTCATCCGACTCAATTTGCAGCAAAATGGATCCCCTGGTTTTGAAAAATAAAGCTCCTAGATGGCACGAGCAGCTTCAGTGTTGGTGTCTAAATTTTAAAGGGCGTGTTACAGTGGCCTCTGTGAAGAATTTCCAGCTGGTGGCAGCTGTGGAGCCTTGTCAAAATGTTCCTGTAGAAGAACAAGAAAAAGTTATTCTTCAGTTTGGAAAGATCGGGAAAGATATCTTCACCATGGATTATCGATACCCCCTCTCTGCCTTCCAAGCTTTTGCAATCTGCTTGAGTAGCTTTGACACTAAACCAGCATGTGAATGATCATTTTCTTTTTCCATCTTGGGCTATATTCACGTTATTCTTCCCTGAAAGCTTTGTTGTATTTATTTTTTATTAACGTGGGTATTCGGACCTGTTTGCGCGCAACTCGACTAATTCCACAAGCTCTAAAATTAATGAACATGTAAGACTCGACTAATTCCACGAGCTCTAAAATTAACGAACATATAAGCCTCTAGAAGCCATGAGAGTACACGAACTAACTTTGTTGTATTTATTCTCTCTAAAGGAAGCTCCTTAGGATTTGCACTTTGTTATCAGCATTAATTTTATGTAAACAGCAGTGGACTGCATGGTCTATGTAGCAACATTTGTTTTTTTGCAGAAAGGTAGTTCTGCAACAGCTACCCCAAGTATGTAACTTCTTAAGGAATTTTAATTTCATAAAACCTATAAATTCTTGTTCTCTGTATATTAGAAACTTTGTGCACTGAATCTTGGTGCTAAGTTGCGAAGTACAGTGAACAAAACATTTCATTATCATATGATGCAAAAGTATTATACATAAACATGACTTTATGGATGATATTGCATCCTTATTATTACTTCTGTAAAATATTTTTATTGTCATGTGCACAAACTGTATGTTTTTCGTGGTAGATTATAGTACCAACTCATCATTTACCAGGTTAAAGAACCCTTATATCCTTATCTTTGCTCGACTGCACACGATTCTAGGGACAGCCATGTCTTCAAGGCTTTTCTGGATTATCAGGGTCTGAATCGCTTGATTCCAATAACAGCCCTCATAGGCATCGTCATTTTACTGTCGGTTCATAAGCAAGCATCTCAGCAGGGGTGACTTTGAATTCAGCCTTGTGTGTCTCGAGAGGACCTGGTTTAGCACTGTACTCACTGGGTTCTTCATCGTTATGAGAGAGATGCAGCTGTACACCAGGACTTCTTTCGTTTAGTGAACTTTCAAACAAAATCGAGTTATTCACACTTTGTGTATTACTGTTGATATATGCTTTCATTGCTGGATCTTCTGTTGTCAGCAGATCTTTGGACTTTCCACCCTTCGAGCTTCCTTCTCCGTCAGTAGGATTTTCGCTGCTCTCATCTGGATTGATCTTATAACCATGATGGATGTGGATCGATCCATCCCTTCTTGTTGGTTCAGAGCCCTCGTACATTGAAGCTCCTCTGTTTTCACCTGCTAGAGTTACAATGCTGACAGGCTTTTCACCTTTGGGATGCTTTATGTGCTCCATTCCCAGCTTGTGAACAAACTTGAAAATGTCTTCCCTGATTTCTTTGTGCAGGGGAACCTTTTCTCCATTGGACATGGATGGTTTTTGATGATATTCGCCCAATGCATACCGGGCTCTTGCAGATTTCGCAGTTTCCCCATTTGAGCTAACAGTAGTCCTTTTCCTTTGAAAAATGTCTTCCTTTACGTTTTTCAGCTGTTCTGAAAGAGTCATAGGATGAACAGGACCTATGGCGTTAGAATCTGATTTTTGCGATGCTGCAGGTATCTCAAGTGCTGCCACAGAAGCTGGTGTTGCTGTTGCTGCTCTCACGGCACCTGATGCTTGTACAGGCTCTTCTTGTTGTTGTCGTAGAGAGACATTCTCTGCTCTGATTTCTGTCTTTTCTAGAGGCACTTGTGACAAGGGAAAAGATATTGCTGGCTTTGTTTCTTGTTGTTGAGTGATTGATTGAGTAGATGTGGGTGGAGGCTGAGAGGTCTCTTGTGTTGCTAGCTGCAATTTCTTTGATGGGGACCGGGAACCTGTTGGCTGCACTTGGGTAGCTATCTTAGAAGGAGAAGAGGGCTGTGAGGATGTTTTACCTGGAACTCGAGAGGCCAAACGAGATGGAGATTCAGGTTGTTGGACTGCCAGTGCTGCTGTCCGGGGCTGGGAAGTGGTGCGAGAAGGAGAAGGTGGCACAGATGCAGCTCTTGATTGAGGAGTTGCACGAGATGGTGACTGGGTTTGGGAGGCAGCTTGGGTTTGGGTTGTTGCACGAGAGGCTGATGGGGGCACTGATGCAGCTCTTGACTGTGGAGTTGCACGAGATGGTGATGGTGGCACAGAGGCAGCCCGTGTTTCTTGAGATGGTGATGTTGGCTTTGAACCAGCCCGCGTTGGGATTGTTGCACGAGATGGTGATGATAGTTGAGAAGTGGCTTGGGATTCAGCAGCCACGCGAGGTGGTGGCTGAGGTTCAGTTCGTACTTGTGCTGTAATCTGAGAGGTAGGAGTTGATGCTGGGGCTATCCCTGCTGGTCGAAAAGGTGGCCGCTGAATGGGGATTGTGGTGATTGGCCGGGCTGGGGCTTGAATTTGAACTGTAGGACGAGGAGGTTGGGGTTCAGCTGTAGGACGTGGAGCAGGAGCGACAGGTGCTGACAACCAAGGGAGCCGAAAGCGGAATGGCCTCTGGTCTGCCATAGATTTGATTTAAGAAAATGTAAAGTATAACAAAGGTTGTAGATGTAGGTTGGTTGCGTTGATGCTGAATTCTTGTTGAGAAATGTGGTATTAATAAGTTTCTATTTGATACCTTGGAAAGTTTTCGAGACCTTTCTGTTGTCGTCTTCAAATTCACTCTCTCCTTTTGCCTCTTTTCCTCTCTAAAGCTAGCCTTTATGCAGGAGAAATTCGGGATTGCTTAGACAGATTTTCCTTCTTTCTCAGGTCTAGCATCTCAATTTGTTCGTCTTTAGATTTTGCATTTCTATCTTGTTCAACTTTAAGCTTCTAACTATGTCGTCTCCTGTGATAGGAAACCAGGGTGGTTGTTTCTTTTCTCCTAAAGCCATCCAAGTATATACTTCGCCGAATCTCAGTTTATAGAGCACGACTCTCCATCCACATGATGCATGTGTTATCTCGACCATAGATCACCAGTGATCAATTCTAATTCTAATTTAGTTTATTGTTTTTTAAAAAAAGAAATTCCTTCACTCTTTGATAAGATATCAATACTGCAGCGATGACTATTTGCTTAGTCAATCATGCATGTCAGCATGGTAAAAAGGTTTAAGCAATGCATGCAACCTCTTGGTTTGGTTGCCAGCTTTCAATGCTACCATGGTACCATGCCCGCCAGAGAAGCAACCTACAAAACAAGGAAAAAACCCTTAGAATTTTTCTTTCTTAATTCAATCACCCTACCATTCAAGAAAAGAACTCTTCGCAAGATATACTTGTGTCTTCTCCTTGCAAGATACTATTTATGGGTTGAATCCATCCCATGACTTCGCCGTCAGAAGATCGTATAATTGTTTCAAGCTCTCCAATCTTCTCTTAGGTATGTTAATTGTCACTTAATTTAGTTTACACAAACTTTATCACGAACCTTCATTAGGCAATCACAAATTTTTCCAGCCACGTTCTTGCAATAGACGGTATTCGTTTTTAACTTTCATTTTCCAACAAGATCTGTTGAAATGGAAGGACTTGTCCGAGGAATAAGATCTTGCCAGGAAACCCTCAGAGTTGCAATTCTAAAGCATCCCCGTGATAGAAGAAACATATTTTCACGTTTTGGACGCGTTACATCCTCTCTTCCAGTGCGAGAGAAAGGACTAGAGAATCTAACAGTGGCAGATGCACTGATGACAAAGGGAGAAGACAAAATTGGCTCCTGGCTCTGGTGCCGCACCACCGATTCTGTCTATGATGCTGTGGAGAATGTAGGTTAATGAAATAAAGCTGAAAGTGTTGCCTGAAGAGTCAAGTTTCTTTATATAGTACACAAACATCACTACTAAAATCTAGAAATTTGCAGATGGCAAAGAATAATATTGGGTCATTGGTGGTCCTAAAGCCAGGAGAACAAGAACTTATTGCAGGAATTATCACAGAGAGAGGTATCTGATTTCTAAATAACCCTACTTTACATTGTTAGTTAAGCATTCATCCTCTATCCTTGGTGTAATTTTAGGCATGAATGCAACAGAATTGAAATAGAAATGCATTAATGGAGTAATTAGCTCTAATTTACCAGAAAAAAAAACTTTGAATTGACTTTGATGCTGTAGCTAAGAGTTGGAATGCCAAGATTTTCAGAACAACATAGAAACTTGAGAATATTTTTCCTTAAACTACGTAATATGATGAAGTAGATTATTCTAATCGTTGTTAATGGAGGTGGAACGGATGCCTGAGCAGACTATATGAAGAAGATAATAGCACAAGGGAGATCATCTAAATACACAAGAGTTGGGGAAATTATGACTGATGAGGTTATTTCTTGCACTAATTTTGTGTTGGGGTTATAGAGTAACCATTCTCCTTTCTAAACATGTTTCAATTTCAACGCTTGACAGAACAAATTAGTATCAGTGACATCTGACACCAGCATGCTACAAGCAATGCAGCTGATGACAGGTATTTATGATACCTAGAATTCATGTTTTCCAATTACATGGGATATAGAGTCGAGTCGTTACTGAATTTGATGATGCCGTGATAAAGGGAAATTTATATCTCGATTTCAGATCATCATATTCGGCATGTTCCGGTCATAGATGGAAAGATAGTTGGGATGGTTTCCATTGTAGATGTGGTTCGAGCTGTGGTAGAACAGCAAGGTGGAGAATTGAAGCGGCTGAATGAGTTCATTAAAGGAGAATACTATTAGAATCTAACAATATCAATGTATGAAAGCTTCCTGCTTGTAAGGATAATGTCTTCAGAATCTATTTGGATCAAGGTTTTTCTTTAAATTCCACAAAAGAGAAAAAACTTGGCTCCAGAAACTGGCCATTTTTCTCAAACAGGCAGAGATCGTCCAAATCCATATGGAAGTGTGTGATTGGTGTGCCAACCCCAGAAAGCACAATCTCAATTCACAACTTTAATCAAAGAAAAACATAATCTACAAATATGTGCTTAACGATGCGCAGAAGAGCGAAAGGTAATCCAGTCATCGGACAGGGAATTGTGATAGCTCATGTAAAACAACACATTTAACTAATACAGAACGAAGCAACCTTCTCCTTTCCATTGATTATTAAAAAGGGCCTCCATCATGATTAAAACAGTTTCCTGAATTACACCAACATGGGCACACGAATAAAAGCAAAACTGAGAGTATGACTGAAACGATGCTACATCCTGCTTGTCAAGTAGCGTTTGATTTTCCTATATGAACTACCAAAACAGCATCTCAATTATCACTAGTGCGCCATAACCTCGAGAATCGTGACGGCAAACTATTTCGATGGTCTCTTGCGGGAAAAAGCTTGAGATGCCGTTAGCGCAACCTTTAGATGTTCTGAAGCAAAGCCCTGGGCCTCCATCAACCCATGTACCCTTTGAGCCTCCTGCACAAACCCACCAGCAATAAGCCCGCCTACAACCCTTTCAAAATCATGCAACCCCAATTGCTCCTTCTTGGCTTCCACAACCCCCAAAGCCTGAAGAGCCTTCCTCTCGACCCCAGCCCTTGCATACATATCGCAAAGGCTAACTTGAATCTTGAGAGGAGGAGCCTCGCCCTGCTCAGCAATCCTACCCAATAGTTGCTCAACCTCATCAACCAGCTGCAATTTCCCCAACCAATCGACAAGGACAGTGTCAGTAGCAAGTCCGGGCTCAAAGCCATCCTTCTCGAGCTCTAACAAAAGTTTGAGAGCCTTATCCAACATATTCTTTTTCTCATAAGCTGCAATCATGCCTGCAGTGCACCTGTCATCAGGCTTGTGTCCAAGCCTCATCAAATAGTCAAAGTTGTTCCTTGCCTGATCAGGATCACCAACTTGCCCGAATGTCTCAACAAGCAATGTACAAGACTCCAAATTCGGCTGGAATCCTGCAAACTGCATTGTGGTTGCAATTCGTCCAGCTCCACCAACATCTCCATGTTGTGAAAACGACCGAAGCAAAGTCATGTAAATCTCCATTGTAGGCTTGATGTCTCTTGCCTCCATCTCTCTCATCAATAATTCAGCCAACTTAGGTTGACCAGCATTTACGTATGCCATGATCATCGAATTGTAGATCTCTCTGTCTGGTCGGAAACCAAGTCTCCTCAAGCTTTCCAATGCTTCTCTAGCACGGTCAAGATTTCCTGCCTTGCTGTACATGTGTACCAAAATATTAGTAGTCAAAGCATCTGGTTGAATACCATTTTCATTCATCTTCTCAACAATTCTTTCAGCATCTTCTATGCGGTTCTGTTTAGCATGGGCATCAATAATCTTGCTGTAGTCGCGGATGTTAGCTTGGAAGGATTTTTCACTCAACAAAACTTCTTCTACCTGCAATAAAATTCAATCAATAGCAACCACTTCAAGATAATGAGTTGAGTAAATTATGCTATGCCATTTATTCTACACATTTCAAATCTTGACCATGTTAAACATAGAAAAGATAAATCAATAACTAATCGCTGTAATCACACACCATAAAGTAAAAGAACTAATTATATAACTAACAAATGTAAGAGAAAGAAAACTAATGAGCATTGTACCTTAGGGTATAAACGAGTATTCTGTTCTTTCAACTTATCCAACAAAGTGAACCAATCAATCCTGCTAGGCTTTTGAAGCTCTGCCCATTGAGCTAACAGTGGAGAAGGGTCATCCTCCTCTTTCAATGCAAGGATTTTCTCAGTAACAATTTTGCATTTCCCAGATATTGGCTTCGGTTCCTCAGGCCAATCAAGCTTTTCAGACTCATGGATTCTATCAGCAACTTTAGCCCACTTAGGATTGGAAAGATCAAGTCCATAAATCTTGTAATTTATCTTCCCATGTCTCATAGGAAGAGTAACGGTCTTAGGTTTCTCCTCATCCATGATTGCAGCCTCTTCACCCATAGCCACAGCATTCTTTCCCTCTTCTTCTGCTTTCTCCTGGGCTCTCACTTCTTCTCTGAGACGCTTCAAACCCTCATAAAAGTCACTCTCTTCCATCTTCTCACGCGCCCATTTGAACCTAAACTCCCTCATCATGTCCCCTCGGATTCCAATTTCAGCAGCAAACCTACACAATTCCTGCACCTCCTCACACTGCAAAAAACCCTTCATTTTCTCCTTTTTCCTTTCCTTTTCCATATCTGCCAACACTGCATTGCTCACTTCCCACACTGTCTTCCACAAATCCCTACTGAAACCCTGTGACAGCGTAGCCACCGAAACATCAAGCATTTGTTCAAGACCACCCTTTTCCATTTCTGAAACTACTTCTCCAACAATAACCAAAAGCATACCATTAATCGTCTCTTTATCACAATCCTTATACACTTCAGTTAGCTTCCCACGCATTATCCACACAAATCGTGACAAGAACTCATTCATGGTTTCATCCTCCCCCTCGGAATCATTAGCACTGTGTTTCGGATTAAAGCTCGACCCAATCAACTTTGTTTCTCCAATAGTGTGCACGTATCTATTAAAGAACAAAATGGGTGTCGAGTTACTACAATTATAAGGAACCACTCCATCACAGCTGTTGTTTGAGGAATGGATTGAGACTGTGATGGTAGAGAAATCTCTTCGAGTCCGCACTCTTCCATTGAATCTCGATAAGTTGTTAACTACTTGCCTATTAACTAAGCGCTTCAAATTCATGGTTCAGATATGTATATGAATAGAGAACTCAAAAACCCAGATGCAAAATTGCCACGAAAACAAAGTAGAGATGTCAAGCTGGCTAGAGAGACTTCAAATGTACGAAACAGGCAAAACCCACATGGAAATGACAGTCAAACACAGTGAGACACAATCTTTCAGAACCCTGAAAGAAACAATTGAAGCAGAGAAAAAGATGAGTTCATTACCTCAATGGAAAAGAATGAGGACGGCTGGATTCCCGCTGGGCAACCAGGACCAGAGGGCTGCTGTGTACTCCTTTGTGGTAGTGAAGTTAGAGAAGGCAAAACCCTTTCAATTTTTTTTAATGGTTTAATTTTGATAACGAGAGGCCAAACACCTGAAGGAAAGCCCACTAGAAACTGGACAGGTCTAAGAAAGATAGTTCAAGTTAGAACAGTGAACTAGCCCATAACCTGGAAGGCTAATGATCTCTGGGCTCTCTTCAAAGAATCGGAAGAAAATGTATTAGAGGAAGATTAAAGAATAATTAATTCTTTAGTATTTTAGCTGTCATATGAAAACATAAACTCAAAGACTAATGCGAGAACTCACATTTGGTCACAAGAAATTCTCAGACAAAATATTTAATCATGTTTCCCATGACTTTAAATTTATCTAATTTGTTGCAATTTTTATTTTATTTTTTCTACATGTAAGGTGACATTCTTCCCTTTTCATATTATTTTTTACACATTTTACCATGTTAAAAGTTATAGTTATAAAATCCAAACAAAGTCAATATATCAATTTAATATCTTTAATATCAGGTTAACTTAAATTTGAATTTAGGTTGAAAAAAATAAAAGAAATAATAAATTTAACTAACCCAATAAAAATTCAAGATTCAATTGATTAGGTCACAACCCGACTTTTAATCCATTAATTATTTTTTTATTAAAATAATATTATTATAATTTTTTTTATAAAAAAAATCAGGATTCCACTCTCAATTTGTAAGTTGAGGCTTGCTCCAAGTGGTCATCAGATTTTATAATTATAGTTAAAATAAGCTATTTATATCAATCTTTTCTTCTTTTTTAAATCTACGCTTAAGGAATATATTTTGATCAATTAAATATTAATTAAGATTAAATCTTATACCATGACCATTGTAGTAGAAGAGAACTTCACTGATTGTGACCATCTAACAATTCCTGATATTAATGTGTAAGGCTGTCTTGAGGATTGAAACGTCAATCCCTAACAAAAGAAAACGGAGTTGAAACCCTAACTAAAGGAACAAGGATTGATATGTCACAAGAATATAAAAAGTTTTTTAAAAAATAACAACTGATTTTAATGTAAGAATCCTGAGATTTTCCTTCCCAGATATCCAAATATGGAAGAAGATTTTTCTCCTTTATTGTGATTGCTGGAGCCACTTGAGATGTCCATGGTCAAGTCAAAACTAACACCTTCTGTAGTATGCCCCAAGAGCTGGAGCAATTCCATGGCAATGGCTTTTCCTCTTGATGTCCCATGGACAGATATACTGAACAATGATTGGATGATGCTTCCTCCCTTGATCAGTTGATAACAATCAAGCTCCTCATAACATAGGGAAAGAACTTCCATTGTGGTTTCTTGTTCCAGCTCACTACCAGTTTCAAGAAGTTGGGCCATTGAAGTGATACATGAATCGGTTTCAACGATTGCAATCCTACCCTCCTCGATCCGGCATAAGTTCTTCAGAACAGTAAGGCAATACCCTGAAAGGTTGTAGTCGCATAGAAAAGGAACCAAGCTTGGGATGAAATCCAAATAGACAATATGGTATGTTATGTCACCGTCATAGGACACATTACGAAGTATCTTTATAGTAAGCTCAAGGGATTCCGTATTCTGAGAATCAAGGATTTTCAGGATTGAAGGTAGAACTCCAGATGCTATGACTGCAGACTTGTAAAACTGATGGTGAGACAGCAATTCCAGGATTGCAAGAGCTTTTTCATTGATTTTAGAATCAAGAAGCGATGCTACCACATATATTGAATCTCCATCAAAAGCAGGCATTTCAACTCTGCAGAAAAAGGCCGAAAAGTTGAAAAACAAGTAAAACCTTGGCAAATAGTGAATATTATTGCGAACAACACACTATCAAGATGAATAAAAAGTTCGTGATTCCTTAACAACAATCCAAGAGCAGCAGCAGAAGACTTGGTGGTGGAAATAAATGCTTTAAAATGCTGAGTCACAAGGTTCAGTCGACCCTTTCAAAAATTATTCCAAAGTTGGATGATTTAAAAGAGAAAGAAGATTGTCACATTTGCGTGTAAAGAAGAATAAGGAAATTCAGAAAAATAACCAGGCATGTCAACCCAAGGAGAAATATTTACCTGTCTTCGCTCAAAATTGCCAAAATCACATCAACTGAATCTTTCTGGGCTCTTACGTCACACAAGTCATGTGCAACCTTCAAGAATTTTATCAGCGATTTCATGGAAGTGTCAGAAAACATGCAATCACATGCTTGGTTATTTTTATTCAGTTCCTTTTTGACATCTTGCACTGTCTTGCATTGGGATTTCCAGGGAAGTGAAGCTAGCTTGGTAAGAGAGGCCAAGCCAATACTACAACCATTTGTGGACGAGTGGCGTGTGCAAATTTCTTCTTTCATTCGAGGGAGCCTAGCACTTGAATGAATATTACCATCATCATCAATTAAAGGCGAACCACAGTTTGTACACGAAGATTGAAGCGAGACGTTGCTAACTTGAAGGCACAAGCCATTCATGGAGCTGCCAAAGCTAGCAACAGATTCGGGGGATGTGCATTTCAGTGAGGAAACTGGAGAAAACTTTGACCGCTGACGTGGATCAGAAACAATGATTTCATGCTGGGAACACCATTTTGAAATGAGGCCCTTCATTGCAACGTTTGGAGTCAGGGACAGATTCTCCAGCCTAATATTAGTCATTGGGCACGTCTCATGACCCTCACTAAACCATTTCTCAATCCAAACTCGTTCGTATGTTTTCCCAGATGCAATAATTACAGGATCATACATGAGTCTCGTAGAGATGGGGCATTCAAATTCAATGGGAGGTTTTGGTTTGCCATCAGCTTGTGTTTGTGTCTCGTGCCAATCTACAAAAGCTTCTGGATAAGTGGACTGGCATTTTTTCTCTTTGTGCATAGAAAGGTTGTCCTTGGTTTGATCTTGCTGAATTAATTCTCCGTACTTCCTCAAAAGACTCAGGAGACACTTCAAAATCGTCTCCTTTGTCAGGCCAGTTTGATGAACTTTATCAAGCAGTCTCTTAATGGACCTTTTCTCTGCCAGAAGTGCCAACCGGGATGTAATTTTCAGACTCGAAGCCGCAAGTCGAAGAGCCTCAAGTTCTGAATTTTCAATACAGTCTGATGATGGTATGCCCCGCCTAATCAGCGCTAGCACAACCTTCCCAGCCTCTTCCTCAGAAGATTCTAGGTGAAATTTTGCACTCCTGAGGTCTTCAATAATTCCAGATATCTGTAGACAACATTTTATTCTCAAATTAAAGAAGAGATAAAAAGCAAAAAACGAGGAACACAAAATTTCCAACCAAAAACCAGAAGAATGGCCAGCCAGCAGGGAACTAAAATGATGATGGAAAACACTCAGCATAGTAGGCAGAGACAATCAGATTATATAAACAAGCTGTGGGGTGCACATTTCCACTTTATATCCCATCTAAATCATTCCCACTTACATTATGCTTTTCCTCACATTCAAAGATCCATGCCCACAGAAAGAGACAGGTTGCTTAAATCTTGCAGATGAGATCATAGAGGATTCTATGTGGATTGAAATATTTAATTTACATGAGTCTAGTAATTGTTTGATGAAGCTTTCACCGATTTGCTTGGCCTGGAAAGTAATATTAGGAACATTTATCAAGTCACCGAGTAAAACTCTGAAAACATCTTGGATGGATGATTGATTGGTTATCGGTCCCCAATCACTTCAAATAAATTCTTTGCATGCATCATTAAAAAGTGGACGGCTGCTGTATCTCAACCGAGCTTAACAGCAAGTTCTTTAAACATCCAATTTTGATTTTTTACTAGAAGAAATTTGTTCTACTTTTATATAGAAATGCAGGACAATTTGACAGCTTTCCATGAAGGCAAAAAAACAGGAATAATTCATACAACAATGATTACTCCCTATTATAACTATGGAAATAGAACAATGAAGGATAATCCATAGCAGGAGGAAGAAGAAGTGACTGTCATAAACATGAAAAAGTCTAGCAGAAAAGGTTCAAGCTCTCATACATGCTATCATCAAGAACTTGAACCAGTAGCGTCAAATAACATTTCACATATTGCAGTCCTGCCGAAAACTTAACAAACGGTTTAGAAGAACAAGGAATTGCAAACCTTGGCAGCCAGCAAAGGTGGAACCCCATTTTGAATTTGGTCTAAACATAAATCCAAAGCATTTTGTATCCTTTTGCATTTCAAGAGTATCCTCTCTGCCGTAATTGCCTGAAATAATTGCGTTGGATTATTAGTACAACACCTGTCACCATCGGGGGAAAGGAAAAGAAAAACAATATGAAGACAACTAAGGTTAAACAGGCGCCGCAACGTAGTTGTATAATGGTCACTGGAAAAAACAAACGAAGAGTTTCCATTATACAAATGAAAGCAAGTACCAGGTAGAGTTTACTGGAATTGGCACAGTGCTGGATAAGTAGCTTTGCTTTATCTATATTGACAACCAGAGAGCATAATGCCTGCACTCCTGAAGTACATCGAGGCCGAGCAGACTCTATTGCTGGATATATCTGTGAGATTCTGTCCACAAAGTTCTTAAGTTCTAAGCACATTGAGCGATGCACCTGCGTATGTTTAATATGGTCGCATGGTTATAACAAACAAAGAACAAAACACAATAGGAATAAAGTGGAAGAAATCAACCAAATTAAAGCTTGCAGTTGTTATCCAGAGTTACTGAGGCATGCTTTTGGGTTAAACATCTCATCTAAAATTACAAATTACATATACTGGTACAAGAACATGCAGCCAAAGATCCATGGTCACCTGAGCGAAGTCATTGGGGTGGGTGTGTGTGTCTTACAATTTACCTTGACAGAAAAGCAGCTAGGGAGTACAACATCATTAGCACGATCCTTCCCCATCCCACAGAAGTGTCCCCAATCTGCAATTTTGCAAACAAACAATTGAAGCCCCTCTTTTTTTTAATTAAATTCATTAAACTTGGGAGTTGGGAAACTATAAATTCTCAACAAAGAGAGCCCAACTCAATTCAAATCTTGCTTAGTCAGTTAAAGTAATCAACCATATAAGAAACCAAGACTGGTTTTGTATTTCATAGAACCTGAAAGGGCGGAGCAAGAGCAAAAAATTAAAAGGGGCCAAACTAAAAGAATTATTTTAAAAAGATTAAAATTTTAGTTATTTTACTATTAGAATTATAAATATTGACAAAAAAGGAGCTGGAAATAACATTTCCTTGCAAGGCCGCCACTGCTGAAACTAAACAGATTTCCTTGTTAAGAAAAAAGCATATAGCAAATCAAGCAAGAAACTTCAAAATATCAGTTTCTAACGATAACAAAGTGTTAGACATGCAACTCAAGCAACAAAGAGCTAAAAATCTTACCATCTACCCTCTAGCTCAAATTAATGACAGAGAACCCCTCTTGCATAAACAATCCAATCAGCCGGTTACATGCACAGCGCTTCAGACGAAGACATGCACTATATACATGCATATTGAATTGAACTGTTGAAAGCGGAGACACTGAAGGATTTTTATTCGTATAAAACTATTGTTCGGTTTGAATGATCCATGACGCTTAAAGAACCATCTCAACCCCGTAAACACAAAGAGACTGATGTGGTGAGTTTCAAGCCCATGACGACTGTTTGATCATCCAGGTTCTATATTGTTAGAAAATTATGCCAGTCCAAGAACTTAACTGTCATGAAAGAATAATCACATTTTTCAGAAACAGACACCACTTAACTAAAGAAGAAGAAGAACAGTAATCTTCTACCAAGTTGAAATTTCAAACGGAGTCAACGAAACAACTTCCACCACATGAAAGGTGGACGAAAAAACAACCGAGAGAGGGAGAGAGCTGAAGCTATTGAACGCTCACTTGGACTCGGTCGTTCACTAATGACCAAGTGAAGGACTGGGTCGTTCAGTGGATCGATTTCATTTTAATTTCTTTTTTGTTTTTTAGTTTTAAAAATATTTTTAAGACAAATTAAAATATTTTTAGTTTTTTAAAATTATTTTAATACATTGATATTCAAAATAATTTTTCTAAAATAAAAAAATATTTTGATATATTTCTAAGTAAAAAAAAATTTAAAAAACAAATACAACCACATTCCTAAATAAAAAAACAAATTTAAAATAATATTTATTTTTTTTCAAAATGAATTTTAAAATAAAATCATTTAAAAAATTAAAAAATTGGCAGGATTATTTTAAAGTGCTGATATAAAAAATAATTTTTTTTAAAAATCAAAATAATTCTTTAATTAAAATATTTTTCATTAAAAAAATATTTTAAAAACAATAATTATGATTGAGTTTATTCCATTACAATCTAATTTTAAACTCAACTTTATTAAATATGTATTTGGTATTGTGATATATATCAATTTTAAAAGTGTAGTTTATTTAAAAATATATTAAAAATAATTTTTTCAATAATTTTTATTTTTTTAATAACACATTAAAATCATAATAAAATACTGAAAAAATCAATTTTATATTTTTCCAAAACAAATATATTTTTAAAAAGCAAAAAAAAAAAAAACCTACTGCACTCCAAAATAATAGATTCTAAAGCACCAGTTTCTCTGGTGAATATAAATTAGGACATCTAGCTAGTTCATGAGGGGCAAATTAATCACATTACATGAATCAAATTCACTTTAATAACTGTTGAAATAAGTTTAATCCACGTGAATTAAGCTCGTTTAATCATCCTTTTTATATTATGTGACGATTCGTGTACTCAAATTCCATCTGTTAAAAAAAAAAAGACTTGTTTGTTTTAAATATATAAAATAAATTTCATATCCAAATAATAAAAAAAATAAATCTTGTTAATTTGGTGGAATCTTGTGATGTGTTATATTCTTTCAATTAAATTTGCATAGTGGTAGTAAAATTTAATGGTGTGTATTTTTGTGTTGTATTACCACGTGAATCCCTCGTCCACTTGCGTTGACGGACTTTGACTTTGATAGCCATTTTTGTATTTTAAAAACTTTTTAAAAAATTAATTTTTTTATTTTTTATTTATATTAAATTAATATTTTTTTAATATTTTTATATTATTTTCATGCATTAATATCAAAAATAATTTTAAAAAATAAAAAAATTATTTTAATATATTTTTAAATAAAAAATATTTAAAAATTAACTGAAACTATACTTTCAAATAAAACCACTAAAATACTTATCCAAATCAAAAAACCGAAGGCAAAGACAATAAAGGTAAAAACATTAGAATAAGATATTTGCATTGTCTAATGATACAGGCCGGTTTAATTAAGAGTTACTTTGATAATGATCCAAGAACTCTCTTTTTTTAAGAATAAATATTATTATTATTATTATATTTTGTAGAATGAAAATTACCCTCACACTTAATAAAAGGCTTAAAGTATAAAATAAAAGCAACTGAAAACCCCACTTGTCGGACATATATAAAAGATAGTAAACAATATTTTTTAAATATTTTAAAAAGCTTTATTTATAATTTTGTTCAGTGCCTCTGTTCACTGTAAAGTCTACACTGCATTAGCAGAACCCCATTTAACAATTGACATTTTAATTACTCTAGTACCTTTGGAATTAAAAAAAAAAAAAAAACTTAGTCTTGGCTTCAGGGGTGTATTCGTGATTTCACATTATTATTTTTTAATAATAAAAAAAAAATTGATGGCGTGCCAAGAGTCACCCTTCTGTCTTTGGGTGGCGCATGTGGTAGCTGATAGAAATGAAAAACCAGCAATCTTTTGTATTTTCCCCCTCTTATTTTCTTATTCAAGCTTGCTCTTGAATATTTCATAAAAGCTCTTTAATTTTTATCCAATAGAATTTGATCTATATATTTTTAATGGTTATTTTTTTAATTTGAATTAGTTTAATGAATTAGATTTTTTTTATTTTATCCTCTATTAATTTTTTTATTTTGGATGTGGCCTTGTTCGTTTAACTATATTATATTTTATTTTATTTTAGAATTGATATTCTTTTTATAATTTTACCCTTATTCATTATATTTACATATTATACTTTATCTTTATTTTTATATTGCTATTTTTTTAACCATGAAAAGTTTTTAAAATTGAAAAAACATTTAGGTTAACTAGTCAAACCCAAAATTCGTGTAACGAAATTTTGATAACCAAATAAAAAAAAATTAACATTAACAAACTAAATAAATAAATAAAAATATTCATTAAAAAAATAAAGAAAAAATAAAAACTAATAGCATCCACCTTTTCACTGTGAACTGCATTATGCAGTATACAACAAAAGGCATAAAAAACAAAAATAAAAAAAATTAATTAAAAATAAAAAAACAAAAAAAAATACAGTAAGAAAAAAAAATTGAAGAAAACAAAAAGAAAAATCTGAATTAACTAGGTTAATCCATCAAATTTGGTTAACTCGTCAAACCTGATATTCGTGTCATAAAAGTTTGATAACTAAATAAAAAAATTTAATTTTAACAAGCTAAATTTAAAAAATTAATTAAAAATAAAAAGGCCGGAAAAAACCTGTCAAACAAAAAAAAATGATTAATTTAAAAGGAAAACAAACATACATGACGAAAGAAACTAATGGAGAACAAAAAAATCTGAATTAACTGTATGAACACATCATACCAGTCTAACCCATCAAACCCGAGATCTGTGTTATGAAAGTTTGATAACTCAATAGAAAAAAATTATAAGTTAACCTAAAATTAGCTGGTTAGCCCGTTAAACCTGAGATTCATGTCATGAAAGTTTGATAAATAAATAAAAAATATTTAACATTAACAAAGTTAATTAAATAAAAAAATTAATTAAAAAGAAACACCATAAAAATAAATATGGGTTAACCTGTCAAACTCATAATCCGTTTCATGAAAGTTTGATAACCAAATAGAAAAATATTTAATATTAAAAAACTAAATTAAATAAAAAAAGATTAATTAAAAAAAGAAAAAAAACCTATAAGAAGAAAAAAAACAATGAAGAAAAAGAAAAAAAATTGAATTAACTAAATTAACCCGTCAAACCTAGGATTCGTGTCATGAAAGTTTAATAACTAAATAGAAAAATATTTAATATTAAAAAACTAAATTAAATAAAAAAAGATTAATTAAAAAAAGAAAAAAAACCTATAAGAAGAAAAAAAACAATGAAGAAAAAGAAAAAAAAAATTGAATTAACTAAATTAACCCGTCAAACCTAGGATTCGTGTCATGAAAGTTTAATAACTAAATAGAAAAAAATTTAATAATAACAAACTAAATAAAAAAGAAAGAAAAAGGCCAAAAAAACTATTAAATAAAAAAAATTAATTTAAAAGAAAAAACAAAGGAAAACAAATTTACAGGAAGAAAAAAAAATAATGAAGAAAAAAAAGAATAATCTAAATTAACCAGATTAACCTATCAAATCAGATTAATCCTTTAAATATGGGATTTATGTTATGAAAGTTTAATAACTCGATAAGAAAAAAAAATTATAGGTTAACATAGAATTAGCTAGATTAACTTATCAAAGTCGAGATCCATATTATAAAAATTTAATAATCAAATAAAAAATTAACATTAATAAATTAAATTAAATAAAAAAATTTATTAAAAAAAAATAGCATCCGCCTTTTAACAGTGAAATACATTGTGTAATATATAATAAAATGAATTGTTTTAATTATAGTTAATTATCTCCCTATATTCATTAAAAAAACAAAGAAAAAAAATAAAAACTAATAGCATCCGCCTTTTCATTGTGAATTGCATTATGCAGTATTAAATAAAAGGCATAAAAAAAATAAAATAAAAATTAATTAAAAACAAAAAAAAACTACAGTAAGAAAAAAACAATGAAGAAAACAAAAAAAAAATCTGAATTAACTAGGTTAATCTATCAAACTTGGTTAACTCGTCAAACCTGATATCCGTGTCATAAAAGTTTGATAACTAAATAAAAAAATTTAATTTTAACAAGCTAAATTTAAAAAATTAATTAAAAATAAAAAGGCCAGAAAAAACCTATCAAACAAAAAAAATAATTAATTTAAAAGGAAAACAAACATACATGATGAAAGAAACTAATGGAGAACAAAAAAATTTGAATTAACTGTATTAACACATCATACCAGTTTAACCCATCAAACCTGAGATCTGTGTTATGAAAGTTTGATAACTCAATAGAAAAAAATTATAAGTTAACCTAAAATTAGCTGGTTAGCCCGTTAAACCTGAGATTCATGTCATGAAAGTTTGATAAATAAATAAAAAATATTTAACATTAACAAAGTTAATTAAATAAAAAAATTAATTAAAAAGAAACACCATAAAAATAAATATGGGTTAACCTGTCAAACTCATAATCCGTTTCATGAAAGTTTGATAACCAAATAGAAAAATATTTAATATTAAAAAACTAAATTAAATAAAAAAAGATTAATTAAAAAAAAGAAAAAAAAAACCTATAAGAAGAAAAAAAACAATGAAGAAAAAGAAAAAAAATTGAATTAACTAAATTAACCCGTCAAACCTAGGATCCGTGTCATGAAAGTTTAATAACTAAATAGAAAAAATTTAATAATAACAAACTAAATTAAAAAGAAAGAAAAAGACCAAAAAAACTATCAAATAAAAAAAAGATTAATTTAAAAGAAAAAACAAAGGAAAACAAATCTACAGGAAGAAAAAAAATAATGAAGAAAAAAAAAAGAATAATCTGAATTAACCAGATTAATCTATCAAATCAGATTAATCCCTCAAATATGGGATTCATGTTATGAAAGTTTGATAACTCGATAAGAAAAAAAAAATTATAAGTTAACATAGAATTAACTAGGTTAACTTATCAAAGTCGAGATTCATGTTATAAAAATTTAATAACCAAATAAAAAATTAACATCAACAAATTAAATTAAATAAAAAAAATTCATTAGAAAAAAAAAATAGCATCCACCTTTTAAATTATCTCCATTTATTTTAACATTTTTTAAAGGTACGAGAAAACAATATTTAACCTCAACATTGTTTAAGGTAAAAAATTACTTTTTAAGCTCATGTTTTTTAGAAAATTTTCTCCTCTTAGATTTCCACTTCGAGATGATGGGTTGAGCGTCGAAAGACTTTGTCCCTTGCAATGGTTTCTTGATTTCTATAAAAAACTAAGGGATGGATTCTTAGATTTTGTTTAAAAATCGAACATATTCACACTCCGATTAAGTGAGTCTCTAGTCTTTGTTATGATAATTATTTAAATTTCATGCAATTAAGCTTTTTTTGCTTTCTAAGACTAGTGATTGATTGCTTATATATATAATCGGAAAAGAAATCTCAGTGCAAAAATCTTGAAACTTTCCAACTGGTAATGTAAAAGAAAATCTTCAAAAATACAAAAACAGCTCAGTTAACGTGAGGATGATGAGAAATAAAATATCATTACCGATTAGATCTTAATTTCTCAATAACAAAAAAATAAAAATAAAATAAAATTCAGGGAGATCTTAAAGCATATAAGCAGTAACTCCCACTATTTACTTGATATAACCACTTCAAACTTCAAATAGAATATTAACTTGATTAAATTAAATTAAATTGGTAAATTAATTTATGATCTGATTAACCAAATTGTTCTAATTGTATATATATTTTTTGTGAAAAAACAACCAGACGTGTCCTGCACTTTCATGTGTTTGTGAGGAGAAACAGGACATTATGCTAATTTGATGTGTGCTCCCTCTTTGAAATTAAGTGCAGCATATCTATTATCTTGTAATAAAATAAGAGTTATGTCGTCTGCCGAATGCTTTAGATCTAAATTTGTATCCAACATGCTAAAAAGAGAATATATCATCCTCGAGCGCAAGATTGACCCCCTTGATTGTTACATGAACCTCAAGCATCTACCTCTTATCATTCGGTACGTTCCATCGGGAAGACATCTTTTTTCACCACTCTCTTGAAGCAGATTTTACGATCAAAAGGATTTCTCTCGGAAATATTTTTCCCTTCGATGTCCATATTTCAACCTCAACTGCGGTCCTCGAGCTCTTGCTATCAGATTTGTGGACCCTAAATTAGAGGGCTGTCATCTTCCGAGTCTTCGAAACCTAAAGCGTGATAGGCCACGGACCAAGATTAACCAGGGTAAGAAAAGACCTAGAATGCTTCCACTCATAGGAAAGGGAAATGGACTCCACAGTGAAAAATATCTTGGTTGATGTGATTTTACATTTCAAAAGTGTTTTTTAGAAGAATTATTTTTTAAATTTAAATTATTTTTTTAATATTTTCAAATCATTTTAATGTGCTAATATTAAAAAAAATTAAATAATAAAATATTATTTTAATAGATTTTTAAATAAAAAATCTTTTAAAAATAACCTCTACTACCCTAATTAAATATCTCTGTCCATTCACGAAACTTTCATTGAGGTAGACTTGAGAGAGCATGATAAGGAATCTAATAAATATCCATGATATCATGGTGTTTTCCATGGAAGATTCCGTGCGCATTCGCCTGGCTCCATTTATTCGGGCCCTTTCTTCACAGCATGTGAGCGGTGGTCTGAGGCCGAAAAAGGCTTTCCATCTATGTCTACCTCCACTGGCTACATTGTGTAGACTTTTTTTATATATTTTTTTATAAAAAAAATATATATGTAAAAAAATAATATAAATTATATATTAAAAAATAATATAAATTATATTTTAAATTTTTATTTAATAATTTAAATTTTTAGATGAAATAGTTTTTTGATATGGTATTAGAGTCTTGATGATAAAGGGATCATTAATTTGAATTTCATCATTTTTATTTATTTGATAAAAATTAAGTACAAAATAATATGAATTTATACAAATTTTAAATTTAAATTTTTTTTACGTGAAGTTATGAATTTATACAAATTTTAAATTTAAAAAATTTTCACGTGAATAATATATTAAAGAATAATATAAATTATATTTTAAAAACTCATATAATAATTTAAGTTTTTAAATAAGTTAGTTCTTTGACTATACCATAAAAATATCACAAAATTGATAGCACTTTTATTATGCTTTTTTTTTTCAATAAACGAAAACTCACTAACTTTTTAAAATCAATCTATATTTCAAAAGCAATTAGCACACAAATGTTAATATTTATATGAAGGATACTGTAAAAACAGTGTTGTGTGAAAGCATTATACTTAATTAAGCTATTGAGATTTTTAAATTAAATTTAGGAATGATTTATGTTGGAATTTGTGGCTCATAAACATACCCTATGGCAGAGTATTAAGATCTTATTGGCTCATCAATCTCATCAATAGCACCGTGAACTTTGAATTCTCGATACGCACAGATTGAGGCCTTCTTGGCTTATTATACATCAACAAACATGCCTAGCATATTCTACATGTTAGGGATACAACCGAGAAAAGGCTTAGAAACATCTGCCGAAATATAGACTGGGGAAGATTACCACAATTCACAGGCTATCTTGGGTTAAAATCTTAGTAAAATAAAACAGCTGCAAAATTTCTTTGATGAAATAGATCGGTAAGTGTGCTTGTCGTGATTTTAAAATACAACATAAGAAAAATCATGATTTAAGAACACGATACCGAGTAAATGTTTGTTTTTATCTGGGGAGGAAAAAGGATGTTGGGATTTAATTTCGATAGATATCAAGATTTCGAATCATAATAAAGTAAATTATCATGATTTTAAATCACCACATCCAGTAATTTAATTGTATTTTTTGAATCATAGAAGGCTTCATCTGTGCTTTTTCACTAAAGCAGAAGGGTTCCATGTGTGGAGCAAACCATTGCCTCGAGCAAGGAAGTCGCTCTCCGAAGAAAAAGCCCAATCGGTCCACTGGATTGAAAATTTGACGTTAACACATCATCATAATACCAAGTAAAAGTATGAAGAACAGGCCATATGGGTTTTGTGTCGTTATTGGATCCATAAAAATCAGATTGGCCTCGACTTCAAAACTTGGTACAACGCCACCCCAACCTTATGGCTGGTACCCTCACACTAGAGTATTAACACGGGACCACCGCTGAAGACCACCATGCCTTGCCGTACAAAGAGTGCTGGCTGCATTCACACCACTATACAAAGGTTTACCGCTGCCTGAAAACTTACCCGTCACTAGTTTTGTCGATAGAACTTTACTAAGCTATGGATTTTAGCCACTGTGGTTCGTTTTATCAATATGTAGGCTATTTGTTTTGGTATTTTAATAGTGTTTTTTAAAAAATTAAAAGAATAATCCGAGTTAGTATGATTAAATAGTAAAATTTATAATTTGAATTATGATTAAAATAATTTTAGAATAGGTTTAATAATTAATGGCAGGAAGCAAACAGCCACTCCGACTGCAAAACTGACAGAGTATCTTCTCTGTGTCTAACACCGAATGAGTCTGCTGATTCATCCTCCCACCCAAAAAAAAAATACTGCTGCTGATTCATCCTCCCACCCAAAAAAATTACCCTGTAGGCTGAAGCGTTTGGAATGTTGCCCAGAAGGCTGAAGCAGAAGGTGAGAACATCTTTTTGCAAGTTCCACGTACCCAATTCCAAGATAAAATCCCCAATAATAATTTAACTAAAAGCAAAATCTAATCTACAAAGAAAAACCTTCTCTTGATGACACCTGAACAGCCCTGCGCCGCCCCCTTGTCTCGTGAGGTGAAATTCCTGTCTCTGGCCTTATTTGATATAAAAAAACCCCCAGCCACAAAAGAGGCGGGAAGAATATCTTATTACTGTGCTTATGGAGGTCTAAAAGGGGGCAATGGAGGCTCATTTTGTAAGCGAATCTATATTATGTTAATGTGCAGACTCAAAATTGGGATCTAATCCCCACCAGCTGGTGAAAATTCTTGAGGAAATCCTCTTGCTGATGATATTATAAAAGACAAAGAAAGGACTTGATAAAGAGCCAGTCTTTTCGACACTGATGCCCTTTTCGTTTCTCTTCCCTCTTATACCTTTGCTTACGGAAGAGAATCCTACATTGTTATACCCTCGAGGGTGGGAAAAAAAATAATCTCCCACTTGCACAGCCCTACCATTTCCTCCTGCTTATAAAGAGCAGCCATGTCAATCTCTTGCCCACACCATCCCTTGACTCAAGTCTTCTCCCTTGACTGAGGGATTGATCTTTTTCTCTTGAAGTTTCTTTCGTCTTAGGCTTGTAGCTTGTTCTTTTGCTTTAGGAGTCAGCCCACATTCCTCTCTCACCACCGTCTAACCTACCAATCCCTCCACTACGTACCCGATTATCAACAAGGGAAATGGCTTATTTCATGTCTTCAAATGGTTCTAGCTCCTCTTGGACGCCCAAACAAAACAAGCTGTTTGAGAAGGCACTGGCTGTCTATGACAAAGACACGCCAGACCCCAGCCCGCTGGCAAAATGTGGCCAAGGCTGTGGGTGGCAAGTCAGCAGAAGAAGTTAAGATGCACTACGATCGTCTTCTGGAGGATCTTACATATATAGAATCCGGCCAAGCTCCACTGCCAAACTACAAGCCCTCAGGGAGCAATAGTAGAGGGCTTGCTGAGGAGCAGAGGTACGTGATGAACGTTTCTGGAAACCAGCATACTCATCAATTACAGGATAAAAACCAACTTCACTGTTCTTGCATGCAATATTGTTTTATTCTAGGCTCCCTAGCTCAGCGCACACTGTTTGCTACGCATCTTACACATGTTCAAGACATGAGCATTCGCATTCCCATCTATTATCCTTGGAAATTGAAAGGGCATTAGCAGGCACACACTAAGCTCCTTAAAAACGTACGTAGTTAATCCAAACATCTGTCAAACGAGTCTACTTCAGTGCTGCCGCATTGAGCTCCCCTCAATTTACGATTTTATACTATCGGTACTGTTTAAACTTTAAAGCATGTGCTTGTGTCTCTGCTGTCAGCTGCTTCCTTCCTCTCTACTCATTTGCACGTATATATATTGCCAACTGCCCACTGTATATATTGCCAAAAGCCACACGGCGCCTACTTCTACTTTCAAACCAGTGCAGCAAACTTCCTTAGATTGTGTATGATGTAACATAAAACGTCACAAGTTTCTTGTTCCAGTATTAACTGCGGATTTTGAGGGTTCGTATGCCGACCAAGTATTCATATATGTATATCATCTTTTCATAATTCTCTTGCCTTTCCTTTCCTAGTAGCTATAGGATTTAGGGTAAACCTAACACCGACCCTTGTTCCCTCTGGATAGTCTTAAATATTGTAAAGACTATCCATTATAAATTCAACTTCCTAAGGAAAACAAAAAAGAAGCCCACATGAAATCTAATCCTGCTTGTATGATATACATCACATCAACTTGGACATATATATGCTTTGGAACGGGGCAAAAATTATTATAAATTAGCCAGTGCTTCTAATGCCTGATAAGAATCATTGTGTGAACACAGGAAAACACAATTTTTTAAATCAATTTTCACATTGCTCTATAACCCAATTCAGTAATCCCCAGACCTGCTCACGACACGGGTTCTTGGATCTAGCCAGGACTTTAGACAGCATTACAAGCTGAAACAAAAATTTCACTCACCCAGTTGCCCAAAGTAAGCTCATCTATTCTAAAAAAAATAAATAAAACAAGTCCCTTGATCGAGTTCCTATACAATTCTGATTTCAAGGATAATGTGGTTGTTGACAACCCACTACAGTTAATTATTTAAAACTAAACACTCCAACTAGGGAATTAAATATAATTATGCATCACTAATGCTGTTTTTTTTTTTTTTGGCAGGCTTATGAGGAATTTAAAGCTGCAATGAAGCGCCGAAGGGTCCAGATCTGTAAAAACTATATGCATGCAAGACTAAGTACTAAAAAAGAAGTGAATCTACTTGCTGGTTCTGGTTCTGTCCAGGCTTAGTTACTGTAGTAATAATGAAAGCAACGTGTACAAGTCATGTGTTATCACACTTCTGAAGCTTGTACGTACGATGCATCTACTTTAATGATGTTGTCTCCTGTTATATAAACTATAAAGTACTGTGTTCTATAATTTACTCCCCTTTTTAATCCTTTCCAACCCAAATCAATCACCTTAAAAATCTGGTTCGGGTGCTAATAAACTGGTTTCCTCTCCATAATATTGCCTTTGTTTTGTCAAAAGACTATGAAAATAATTTTTTCCCGCAGACACACCAGCTCTGCCGAGCAGAGAGAACGCATGAAATATTGAACATTATAAAGAAAAAATTGAACAATCCAATTAAAGTCAAGTATTGGTGATTTTCCTAATTAAGAAAATGATCAATTGAATGTTTTGGTTGATACACGAATTGATCTTGATCAACTTCTTGTTATCGAATTTAATTATTATCAAACATGGTCTTCCATGTGGAGACCATGGAAAGCATGTCAAATTCCTTGGGAAATAAAATGCTATCTGCCATGGACAAGCTGGTTTACACATGATGCAGTAAGTTGTTTGTAAATAAATGAAATATACGTGAAGAAAGATTTTCATATCACATCAACTAAATACAGGTTTTAGGTTTCTTGATTATATATCAATCCAGGTGAAGAAAATTTCTTCAACAGGAATTAATTGGTCTGGCGTTTAGTCTCAAGAATACGGGTTTAATTTCGAGAAATCATCAACCAAAAGCAGCAGCAGGCCCTCGTGCCATGAGACTCGGATAAACACCAAACCAGACGACCTGTTCATATTAATTTATTGTATTTCATTTTGGAGAGGGAAGATCAATATATTATCGGTTCCCTTTTGCAGATTGTACATTTTTAATTATTAGAGGAAGGTTTCTTCGGAAATCTCCAAGTTTATACGGTAGATGCAATGCCATCGAGATGTTAATTGCTTGTATGAATACAAATTACTCTTTTGTAGAGAAATCATTGCAAGTTTCTTTAACAAGATAGCATGCCATCATGTAATGTTTACCTCTGAATTTTCTCTATGAAAAATTATTAAAAACTACAGGAAGACGAATGAAGAAATATTACTCCGAGAATGCTTCATGATAGCTTTGTAATTGGAATAAAATTCAAATATATGACAGTCTTCAAAACTTTAAATATTTTTAAACACTGATAAAAATAAAATCATCCTTAAAAACTATATGAATCGAAGAGAAAAATAAAAGTTAATTTTCATAACTTAATAATGTTATTATTTCTTTAGCCATTAAATTAAATAAAATAAAAAATGATTTTATTGTTTGAATATTTTTTTGTATCCTTGAAGCAAGCTAGAAATACAATTAGCAGATTAGTGTAAACAAGTTTATAGGTTAAATGTCTATTTAGAATGCGGGTGCGGTTGTGATTTGAGAGCTTTTTTTTTATATAAAAAATATAGTAGATATTATATTTAAAGTATTTTTTATTTATAAATATATTAAAATAATATTTTTTATTTTTTAAATTTTATTTTTAATATTAACACATTAATCCAAAAATATAAAAAAATAAATTAATTTAAAATTTAAAAAAATTCCAAAAAAAACTGCAATGCCAAACAGAATTTCAACCATTTTCAAATTAAAAATATCAAAAAAATAAAAAAAAATATTTTAAATAAAAAAATACTTTTTAAATACACGAAAACAAATTAACATGGAAGGGTGCTCCTTCAGCAGCCGCGTTTCTAAACGAGATCCTCATCGTAAAAGGACACTATCGATCAAATTAGTAGTGAATTGAGGCAATTGATCAAACTCGTAAAGTAGAGGGACCGAGGGTGTAATTAAAAAAACAATTAGTTTCTTCGTGGTTAAATTTAACGTCAGGATCACAGCATTAAAAGCATTCGAGCAAAACCTGCTGGATCGTATACCCATCCCAAACAAAACGACCCCACCACGCATCCCTCATGCAACTCACCAGACACTCCCATGGCCCCCACACTGCTCTCCTCCACCGTCCGATAACGTCAGAACAGTCTAATCGGCCCAGATTCTCACCCCACGCACGCATCACAAACACATCATTGACCGCAACACAGGCAATCGAATCCGCACAGTTGACATGTCCGATTGGAATCGTTAACAAGCTGGGTACGTAGACGTCGGCGAAAACGCTTGGTGTTTACCCATTTCAAGATCGAGCATTTCGATCTTGAAGGGCTGGAGATGGAGTGAAGGGGACGAGGCTGTAGGCCAGGTGGGTCGTAGGATTTAAGGAGAGAGATGTGATTTATGGGATTTAGGGAGGGTGCCGTGTAGGGTCCATGAAGTGAAGATGGATATGAGTGAGTGAGACTGAAGTTTGTTTGAATCAAAGGGGAGAGTTTTTGTTAAGGTTTGTTGGGGGTGAAGGGTGATTGATTTAACGGTCTTAAACTTGGTTCGAAAGACAGCTCAGTCTTGGTTGGGCTTTCTTTCTTTTGTTTTTGTTCCCTTTTTTTTTTAAAAAAAAAAAGAAAAAAGATCCATTGGCCTGGTTTTGTACAATGCAGATTAATTTCCAGATTAACCCAGCAGAAGGATTTAGAATAGGTTTGTCATCAATTTAGGTATGAATTTGTGGGAAGAAGATTATAAATTAATTAGTTTCAATACTTGGGAGTATCTTTAATTATAAAATAAAAAATTTATAAGGTAGCCTTTATTCTTGAATAATTTCTCACACTTTCTTTGCATGAGCATGAATTGTACTCATTTATATGTGAGTATTATCATTTACCTGTGTTGCCGAGTAGGATTAATTTAAAAAAAAAAGTTAAAAAGAAATAATCATGCATTGATATATATAAAAATTAAAAAATATAGAAATTAACACTTGACTCGTGTTATAAGATTAGGATAATATTATAAAAAATAAAATAAAATAAAATAAAATATAAAACTTAATTTTCAATCAACAAAAATGATAAAAAATAAAATTAAAAAAATCAACAAAAATGATAAAGGATGAAGTTAAAAAGAAATAATCATGCATTGATATATATATATAAATTAAAATATGTAGAAATTGAGTTGACATGACCTGTGAACTTTGTAAATAAGTTTAAAAACAAACTAGACAATTGAAAAAAAAAACATAATTTAATTAAGAAAAATTAAAATGATATAATTTTAAAAAAATATTAAGACGATAACATATTGCATCAACCCAAGTCAGCTTAGGTTAATATGTAAAATTTGTGATTTGAGTTACGAGATTGTAATATCATCATAGAAAGCAAATTAAAAATATATATTAAAATTTAATTCTCAATTAATCTAATAATTAAAAATATAATTAAAAAAATCTATTAAAAAACAAAAAAACCTAAGTTAAATCGAGTTAACTTATTAAATCTGAATTAAAAAAACCAAGATAAATCAACATAAAAAAAATAAAATAAAAAATAAAAAAGCTCAATTCCTAATCAATCAAATATTAAAGGATGAAACTAAAAAATAACAAAAGAAATACTCAAGTCAACCTAGTTTAACCCGCTAAATACTTGACTCATATTATAAGATTAGGATAATATTATAAAAAATAAAATAAATTATAAAGTTCAATTTTCAATTAACAAAAATAATAAAGGATGAAATTAAAAAAATTAATTATAAAAAAAATAAAATAAAAAATCACCCAAATTAACCCATAAAACTCATAACTTTAATTATAAAATAAAGATAATTTTATAAAAAATAAATAATAAAGGCCATTCATATAAAAATAGTAATTATAAAATAAAAAAGAAAAGAATAAAACAACGTTTTCAATAAACAATACCGTATGAGGAGGGGAACAATAATTAGTTTCCACTCCTCTATAAGTTCTTGTTTAATTATATTATTTTTTCTCAGAGGAACGTATTTTATTTTCATTGAAATCATTACAAAGACCGATTCACCATTTAAATTATGGACTGGGCAATAAAACAATTAGAAAGTATTGTATTGATCTAAATTTTTTATTTAATAGATAATATCTAAAATGCATTTTTTTGTAATTTTTAATAATTCAATCATAATTATAAAATAATTAATGATGCATCATTTACAAAATATTGTTGACAAATTTATTGGTGTATAAAAATTTTATGTAATAGTTTAACCACCATGTTCTATAATAATTTATGAGTTTTGGTGGATGCTGAGTGATATGAAGTCAGGGAATAAATGCCATACCGTACATAAACGCTACCCTTGTTCACGAATTGATGCCATATGTATAATTAATTATTGTGCTTCTCCTGTTGCGCATGTGAAAATAGTCAACGCAATGCGACCTGGGATTGTGCTTCTCCTGTTGCGCATGTGAAAGTAGTCAACACAATGCGCAGGTAAAAGTCTCCAGACCAGGGTCATGAACTTGATAGATCACCACACCCTCACGACAGGTGAGCAGCAATTATACAGATAAAATGTAATACAATAGAGATTTTTTTCAAATAGATTATGTTTAAATAATATTTTTTTGTTTAGATCAATAAAAATATAAAAAAGTTAAGTTGAAATAAATAAAATTTATTGTTTTTTTAGCAGGTAAAAGTCTCCAGACCAGGGTCATGAACTTGATAGATCACTACACCCTCACGACAGGTGAACAGAAATTATACAGATAAAATGTAATACAATAGTGATTTTTTTCAAATAGATTATGTTGAAATAATATTTTTTTTGTTTAGATCAATAAAAATATAAAAAAGTTAAGTTGAAATAAATAAAATTTATTGTTTTTTTAAATATTTTTAAAACATAAATCAAGTATGTATTTGGTAATATAGTATAAGATATGTTTTCAATTAAAAGTATTTTGTAATATCTCCAGCCCATTTTTCTTATAATATTAAATGTGCCAAAGGGGATAAATCCATTGACTTTGCTTTCTTATTGACCTCAAATTCAATTATATTTCATGCGAAACTCAACGGATTACCTTTTTCTTTATCAATAATTAAATTTACGTCTGATTAGTGTTGTAAGAGAGTATGAATAAATATAAAAAGGTTAGAAATGAATTTGAATAAAAAAATATTTTAAAAATAATTCTTTATACTTTCGAAATACAAAACATGTCCCCACTATATTTATAAACGGCGACCAATGGATTGTTAAATGGTGGATGAGGATGGATCAAACATGGCCCAGCCCTACTATTTTATGGGTTCAATTACAGGCTAAGTCAGGGACATAGACAGATATGACATCAAGCCTAACATGGCCCATATGGCAGCCATTATATCAATTAGGATTCATGCACATGTTCCTCGTATGATTGTGTTAAAACTTGAATAGAATCGAGCACAACGAACGAAGAACAAGGATACAATCTCTTACTTCGTTCCCCTTCTCTGATAATAATAACGGGAAAAGTAATTGAGTAACTTTGGAAATGAAAGATACGTGACGATCGATCCGGCCCAACATAATAACTCCAATGGGAAAACAATGGAAGCTAGCTTTCCTAGCTAGGTTCTAAGAACATTGGCACTGAGAAAAAGGAAGATTGCAGAAATTAAGATAACATGAGAATCTTACAAATTTCTGATCAAAGACAAGGACCTTAATTCCCATATTCAATAATCCTGCTAACCCACCTCCTTCCTCTCTCTGTTTTTTTTTTTTTCATAGACCTCTCCTTCCTACTCAACTAGCTAGCTACCAACCAAGGCTTTTCGCATTTATATCCGTCATGGATCCCTTATCACCTGAAGCGATTAATGATGTTCAAGGAAAAATCATGGGTTCTCGTTCTAGTCAAGTGGAACTTGTTGGCTGCGGCTGCTTCTTCAAATTCTTGTTATTATGCATCCAAACCTTGAAAACCTGTCTCCTCACACCAACTTCAGCACAAAACTTCTGCACTTCCTCCTCATCTTGTTTATTAATCCTCCACCCAACTTTATCTGCAAACTCCATCATCTTATCTTTCTGTTCCGGTGTGAATTTTGTTCTAAATCTCTTCTTTGACATAACATAAGGTGGCGGAGGTGGCACTCCATCTGCATTAGACTGGAAAGGATTGAGATCCTCACTTGAAGATTCAGTTCCTCCACTAACACCACCAAAAGCCACGCTCATGGGTTGAACCATATTTGCAGTGTTAGGACTAGTATGCAACCCCATAGAATATCTTTGGTGGTGGTGGAGGTGGTGATGCAGTATAGCTGGAGAAGGCAATGGTGGTGGCAACTGAAGACTATGAACCATGGTAGCACTTCTTCTTGAACCAGGACTGAATTGAGTCTCCCCATCGATTTCTCTGCGGTGAAAGTTGCGGTGGCACTCACAAGCAGCACATTTGAGCGCCTCTAAACTTCCTTCTTCTCCCCCTGGCATGAACTCACCACAGCCATCATAAACGCTGCCGCCTACGTTGGCCGCGTGGTTTCTGAGACATTCGCGGTACCTTGTATTGGATGTTTTGGAGTTGGGTCCGCTTGAGATGATTGCAAGTCGATCTGGGTTTGGAGATCTTGATGGTTGGCGTTGGTGATCTAGGGTTTGAGTGTAAGTAAGGACAGTGGTGCCATTGTGGTTCCCATTTCTTCCTTCTAGCCCTGACGATTGATGACTGTAACTTGAAGGGACTGACGTTCTTATATCATTTTCTAGACCTCTCATCTCCATGATTTTTGCACCACGCCTAGCCTTCTTAAACGCAGCACTATAATCTTTTTTGTTTTTTGAAAAGAAAATCTTAAGCTTTCGGATTTTTTTTTTTTTGATATAACAATATTGGAACTTCGAATCTTGGAGCCCTCCAAGATTTTATGCCTAACAGTGAAGGAGAAGAAGCACTTCAAAAACAAAAATCATAGCAGAAGCTTAAATACGTACGAAATGCCCTAAGCTAAATTCAAGAACTTGCTCCATCCTCAGTTGTTCCAAAAGATAAGATGGAAGAGAGGCAATAAAACGAAGAAAGAAGATCTTAAGAACAAAAAGGAAATTGAACGTTAAATGGGACAAAACTCACAGTTCCAGGAGAGAGAGAGAGAGAGAGAGAGGCAACAGCTAGCAGTACCAGCACCACAGGCTTTATTACCATCATCAAGTCTTTGACATCTCTCTCCCTCTCTCTAGCTAATGTTTTCAAGTATGCAGAAACCACAAAAGAATTAGCAGGGGAAAGATGTAAAATAGAGAGGGTTTGTGTGGTGTTTTTAAGCTTTAGAGCATGGGAGCAAGGACTGTGCTTCTGGGCTTCCAACAGGCCAACTACATGTCCAACAAGAGACAGCTTGGTTGCTTGTGACGAAGCCAGAGGGTAGATAAACTTTGTGAGGAGATGGTGATGAGATTAAGAGCCCTCCCTTTCTCTGCACAAAACAACCGACAACGTCATGTTCATCCCTCTCCCACGCCCTGCCACACTGGGTCCCACTTCACCCCTTCATTATTGCCTTCCTTTCCATTTCTTATCTTTAACCCAGCCTGACCCCCTAAATAACCATACAGATGCATACGGTGTATCCTTCCTCGCCCTTTATGCGACCTGGCTAACTTTATATATATTCGCCACTGTGCTTTTTAGTCTAAAACCACCCTTGACATTGCATCACCCTGTAATTAGTTTCATGATCAAACTCATACTTTTACAGGCTAGCTCTATATTTTGTTACAGTGTTAGGGTTTGTGTTATAATATATCCCCGGTTGAAATTGTATTTTATTTTTATTATATGCTTAAAAATATTTAGTTAATGTCCACTATAATTTATAGCAATTGTTTTTTAAAAGTATTTTTTATTTAAAAATATATATAAATAATTTTTTAAATTTATTATTTTAGACATAATATTGAAGACTTGTAATTTGACAAGCTAGCAAACCGTATATAAATATTTAATTTTATTAAATATATATGATTGGATATAATTTATATTTAAAATATTCTTATAAAAAAATAAACAATTGTCTAATTCTAAAATCACATTAAAATATTAAAAAAACATCAAATTTAATGTTTTTTAAAGCTAAATGCACTTTTACAGCACAAAAACGAATGCTCATCCCTTAACAACCACATTTTATTTTATTTTTTTTCATTCCGCAACCACACAAAATTATCATATTACAAACACATGCTTACTTAGATTTGTAGCATCTAATTAAGGAAGCTATTTGAAACAAAATTTCTGTAAATGCTATAGTTTGGACATGGATAATATATTTAAGATTGCCCAAGAATAACTAAAGATTCTGTTATATAAATGCTTAAAGTTTAATGATAATTTTTATACAAATTAAGAGGGAAAAAGCTGCATTAAATGAGAGAAGGAGGGGGGGCCGGGGGGGTAAAAAGTGAAAAAAACCTGCATGGGAACGGTCCACAGTAATGGTGTTGTCGTGTAATGTAGAGCAGAATGATTCTCTCAATCTCAACTCTCAAGCATGACCAATGGCTAAGGTAGGCATTCTGTTTTTGAATCGCAAGCCTCCCTGCAACACCACGCTTGCCCCAAGCAATGTCTTTACCTTTCTGTGATGCAATCGATGGCTTCATTTGTCCCTCTCTTTCAACATCTTTTGCTTTGGTACTGCCTATTTGCTTGCTACATAGCCCTCTCTACCTGTTCATGTTCATTTTTTGTTGCAATACAGCTTCCACCAATAGAATCCCGAAAGCTAGAGTCAGGAGCCGGGAGCTTTATACATTTTTTTTTTTATTTCGATTAGCATGCTCCAACTCGGAATCTTTTCCCCCCGCCTCTTTCTTTCTTTCTTCAGATGCATAGCACATGTTCGTTCTAGGCCTTAGTCCTGTTAATCTCCACTGCAATTTCGAAGTTTGAATATCACAGCCGGTATGAAACTCTAGGGAACATAGGAGAATTTTTAATTTTCTTTTCATCTATTCCATTTCGAGAGCTTTAATCTCAATATCTCTCGACATTTTAGCTTAGGCAGCTTAATTTGGCATGCGCATTGCAGCATTCAAGATTTGGGGTGTGGCAGGCTAAAGCATCATGCATACACTCAGATACTTTTGCCCACCACGGTACTTGTGGCAGTCCATTAATGCTGTGATCATGGTGCTCCTTCCACTAGCAATGGCTCACCGACTACGTGAGTGATTTGTTAATGTGTTTATCGATGAGTAAAAGCTTTCAAACAAAACATGGATTCGAGATTGAACTTCTCCCGTGCCTGATTTAGAAAATGTTTACTTTAAGACAAGTGGTTCAAGGTTCGATATACGATGTGAGAAATTCTTGGCCGAAAGAAGTAAGCATATCAACAAGTAGATAAATATAAAGAAGTCTAAGGTTGGGCTCTTATTTCTTTTCTAACCCCATCAAGGGCGTGATTCCTTTGCTATAATAAGGCTGTCGCTTGTATTCAAATTCATGATTTGCATCTAACCCATGATTTTGGAAGGGAAAAAAACATGAAATTTTAGTTTATTTTTTTCAAAATCATGGTTTGAATGTTTTCTCTTACCAAAACCATGTGTTTAAGAGGATTATCAAACACCCAGAAGTGTGATTTTTCACTCAAGATTTGATTTTTTCTCTCACATTTCAACCATAAACGGAAACATTGGTTTGGAATTGCTGTTGAAGTTGGAATTAGCTTTTACTAAATCTAGTCATTGCCTTTAGGTGTATAGATTAAACTACATATTCTGAAATCGAAATAACTCTGATATCCAAAGATCAAAGCAATTAATTCTACCATCTATTGAGAGATTAGGTATATTTTTATATATATTCACCAATATCTTTCTTGATACATTAAGAAAATATTCCAAGTAAAACGATGCCCCTGTTTCCCTTCCCAAAACAAGTTCTTATGCGTCCATCGCTTTTCATCTTGCTTGCATGTATTAAGCATGCCGTTTGTGTTTGCTCTGAGTTAGGATTTAATTCTTTATAAGATTCTTAATTACATTATTTGTAGTTTAATTGTTCGTAAACAAAGTTCATTTCCAGGGATTACATCCATTACTCACTGGCAACCGTGAATGATACATTCAACAATTCGTGTCATATTTTTGCAAGGAAATAAAATCTCTTCGAAATGTTCAGATTTTATCTTGATCTGTGTTACTTTTTCGTTCACTGGTATTATATTCTGCGTTGAGACAACCAGTCGGATGGGTTCGGGGAGCTAGAGGCGGACTAATGGATCGAGCTGCTCCTCCCGGGGATGCAGCATCCTGGGCATGGAACCGATGGAGGCTTGGAATAGAATGTTAGAGCTAGCTAGGTTCACTAGAAGTCATTAAATGTGCTTGTAGATTGATGGACCGATTTGATGAAGTTTTACCGATTTTAGGTAAAATCATACATGATATAAGTATCACTGATTCGACATTGGATTCCATTTTTTATATAAAAAACGAGTTTTTTTAATGATAATAATAATATCACGCTATAGAGAAGAAAATAATCCTTGCATGTAGTTTTTGTAGTTGAATTTGATCACCAAAGTTTCGTTCACTGGTATTATATTCTGCGTTAGAGACAACCAGTCGGATGGGCGGACTAATGGATCGAGCTCCGGGGGATACAGCATCCTGGGCATGGAACCGATGGAGGCTTGGAAATGTTAGAGCTAGCTAGGTTCACTAGAACTCATTAAATGTGCTTGTAGATTGATGGACTGATTTGATGAAGTTTTACCGATTTTAAGTAATACTATACATGATATAAGTATCACTGATTCGAGATTGGATTCCATTTTTTTATATAAAAAAACGAGTTTTTTTTTAATATTAATAATATCACGCTATAGAGAAGAAAATGATCCTTGCACGTAGTTTTTGCAGTTTAATTTGGTCACCAATGATTATTTGAAAATACTATTTTTTAAAGTGACTGATTAATTAGGTCATGTCTTGGTTAAGCCATTTATTGCTAGATTCGTTATATAAAAAAAAGCTCTTCCGAAATTTATTTTTTTGTGTAACCTTGAACAAAGTTATTAAAACCGTTTTGATTTCATGAGCTGACTTGAGAAATGCAAGAATTAAAACTTGATCCATGCCAGCTTTTAAATCGAGCTAAAAAAAAAATAATTTGTTGAAATCTAATTAATCCAACATGATTTTTTAATTGTCCTGTTTATCCAATTAAATCCGGTTAAAGTCCAAAAAAGTTAGCAAAAATGAATTTTTTTCAAAAAAACAATTAACCTAGTAAAATCTTCTGAATTCAATAGGGCCAACAACAAGAAATTTAAAAAAAAAACATTTTTGATGATTTTGCAGTTGATTCAATAACCCATGAGCCACATCTTTATTCGGATCACATTCACGTTTGACTACTATGTGATCAGCTCTTGATAATTGTTACTGTCGTTGCTTATGGACCTGGGTGAATGGACACGCTCGAAGCAAGCAGGAAAGAAAAGGGCCTTACCAGATCTTTAGCCGCGGGCATTTTCACTCTAAACCAAACCTAAAAGCCCAAGCCAACGTTGCTTATGGACCTGGGTGAATGGACAAGCTCGAAGCAAGCAGGAAAGGAAAGGGCCTTACCAGATCTTTGGCCGCGGGCATTTTCACTCTAAACCTAACCTAAAAGCCCAAGCCGAAATTCTCATTCTTTTTTCCTGGGAAAATCTTGTTAAATTCTAAGTTTATGTGATGTAATGTAGCTCCACATTGCATAGACTTTTTTAATAAAGCATTGATGAATCCACAAGTCATGGTGACTTGAAAAACAAATTGCTTCGGAACCTGGTTAAACGAAAGATTTAGCACAAACTCGCTAGCTTATTCAAAGACAAGCATCCACAATATATTTTTCTCACAGAAGAGAACGCAATGGGGGACGCCTTCGAGTGCTTGAAAATGCTAGGGAGATTTCTAGATCTCTATCTTCAGCAACAGTACTTGTTCTGTTTCCCCCTTGACATCTGATCTCTTTATTTGCTTTACCTATTGCCTCGTACGATGTCAAGAATCTTGCATTGCTGTCCTCGAACTGCGTCTCCATTACCACACTCATTTTGCCTCTCATCAGCATATCCTTGGCAGCCCATCTTTGAATCTTCCCTGAAGTTGTTTTCGGAACACTTCCGCTCTTAACTAGAACCATCAAGCCAATTTCAACATTCTCTTCCTTCAGAACAGCTTTCTTGGCCCACTCACAGATTTGTTTCAATACCTTAACATCCTTTCCGTGTCTTTGAATCTCTGCAACAAGAACAATAGTGCTTGACATCTCAAATGCAGCAAGGCAACCTCCTCTGAGAAACTTTTGACAACTATTCTGAGCAGCTGTCTCTATGAAATGAGGGTGTATTTCTTGATTGTTTGGGAGTTTGATAACATCTGAACACCGACCGGTCACGTAGAGAAACCTTTCTTCTCCTTTGATGATTCCTCTATCGCCTGTGCGGACAAAGCACCGGCTCACCTTGTTCCTTGGTCTTGCTTGAAATATCTCTCGAGTTAAAGATGGGTGGCCAAGGTAACCTGAGCAGTTGCTTGGAGATGAGACCCAAATCTCACCTTCCGTTCCATCCACAACAAGTTCGCAAGTTTCTTCGTCTACAACTATAATGTCCATGTCCTCTTCTTCTTCACTTTGAGAAGCAAGCCTTGCACATGGCAAGAGCTTGTTGTGTGATGGGATGTGTGGAAAGCTAGCAGCATTGCTGCAGTTGCCTCTCCATGCTGTTGAAACAAAGGTGCCGTTTTCTGCCAAGCCATAAGATGGAGAAATGCATGATGGGTTTAGCCCAAAAGGCTTAAACATTTCGACGAACCTGTCAACCGATGCTTTGTAAATAGGCTCATTGATGATGATTAAGTTTTTCAAACTCCATAAACTTACAGGCTGAGTTCCTTTATCAACCCCACCACGCTTTATAACAAGTGGTAATGAGAATGATGGAACTGGAGTGCAAGTGGCTTGGAACTTTGAAATCAGCTCAAGCCATAGCCCAGGCCGGTTCACAAAGGCGCCAGGTGATGTTAGCACACTCGTTGCACCAGATATGATAGTCAATAACAAAAACTGCAGGCCACAGTCATGGTACTGAGGCAACCAAGAGACAATAACACTGTTCGGATAGAGATCGTAGGCTTTCCTGGCTACTCTCACATTGTGAGCAGCTGCTCCTGCTGTTACCAGCACAGGTTTTGGAATCCCTGTAGCACCTGAAGTGTATTGGATTAAGTACAATTCATTTGGTCTGCAGCCATTATAAGGCAATGAGCCCATATTTGAACTCACTTTCTTGTCTTTGATATCAGAAGTGGAGATCCAGGTGAGCTTTTGCAACATCTCTGCAAGCTTATGATTGTCAGAGGACAGGGAGATGTAGTGTTGAACTCTGGCAATGTAATCATGGTGCGCTATGGCAGCTTTGGGCTTTGTCTGGGACAGAACTCTAACAAGATGGTGATAGTTTTCTTTAGTGAAAGAAGGGTCTGGTGGGAACACAGGGATGGACAAAAGGCCAGCTCTTTGGCACCCAAAGATGATCTCAACAAGCTCTAACCCAGGTGAGCATAAAATCACGACAGCGTCACCTCTTTGCAATTGAGTAAGTAACTGGGTAGAAATTGAGTGAACTGATTCATTGAGCTGAGCATAAGTGATGCTTGAATTCTTGGTTGCACCATTTGAGCCATCTTCAGCCCAAATGAAGGCTGGCTTGGACCGAAAGGATGGTAGGTTAGCCCATACTGGGAGGTAGAGATCGACCACAGGTTGATCAGGGAAAGAAGGGTCATAATTCTCGTAGTTCATGTTGTTTTTTCAGGTGTGCATGTTGTGATGAGCAACAACTTTCTTGGGCTATTTTATAATAAGAACAGGCGAATTCAATAAGAGGATAAAGATGGGCAGTCTTTTTGCCATTGAAGAAAACTAGAACAAGATGCAAAATGTAGCAGATATTCGTCGAGAATATCCTACTTGCTGTGCCATCATGCGCATTGTAAGTCCCTTTTTCCATGTCTATATATTGTTTACTATCCTCCATGCAGAGATGAAGTGGCATATCCCAGCATCTCTTAGCCGTCTTTGGTCTTGTCCTCATGTTTAATTGTCCATGCCATGCTGCCTGAAAACAAATTGGAAGATACAAAAGCAAAGTTCTGAAGAAGGATCGACAAACAAATGAATCGAAGGCCCAACAACCGTCAATCCGAGGCTTACAGCCATGTGAGGGTAGAGACAAATTCTTCTCGCGTGGGGAAGTTTTAGACTTTAAATGTGTGGAAAGAATTGCATGAGATACTAACAGTAAGTTCGGCGAATATTCCTTCACTAAGAATAAACAAATAAAAAATTAGTTGGCAAATTGTAACAATAATCTATTTATGTTAACTAGTACAGTATGGAATTATTAAAAAAAAACAATATATTCGTTTGGATAACGTTATCAGGTTTTGTTGTCGATTATTACAAGAAATTCCCGGGGAAAGATTCTGATTTGATCCATGCCTGCATAAGTAAGTGACAATATCCTTGTTTTTGATGCACAGTTTACTAACGGTCTTTCTTCACTCTGGCAAGTTAAAATCCTTTCGTTGCCAGGTTGGCTGCAGATGTTATCTTCCAATGTAACTATAAACGGCCTTTGTTCCTGGTCTGGCTGTTTATGTTTCTCCAACATCTTTGATACTCGCTTGGAAAAATAACTTTAAATAAATAAATAAATATTTTTTATTTTTTATGTGATAGGTACAAATAATTTTCTACTTTTATTATACTTTCCAGGAAATCATTTTGCATGAACCTGATAAACAATAAAAAACAATTTACTTTCCCAACAAACAGGCCGTAATTAAAAAAATTCATGTCTCCATCAGAGAGTATAGATTCAGATGGTAGGAGCAGGAAATTTTGGGCAACGGGGTGACTTGTCTACGACAGATTAGAGCCTCGCTGACATTATCAACCTCCAGCAAAACCTGCGCAGGAGAGAAGGATTGTGCTCTGGAAGTCTTTGAAAACGCTACGCTCTGATAGCTCCTGTGGGCAATTTAACTGATGCAACTCTGCAATCTGATTCATTTAATACCCTGGACATATAAAACCTTGTCCCGGATTTCTATGTACACTGTCAGATTGTCATAGTCTATTAATAAGAGCAATTGCCTCTACAGATGAAGGTTCTAATTGTATTTCCAGGATACAAATAGCCAGCCACAGTCAAAGAGGCAAAAACACTGAAAGCTCTTCTAACCCTACGATGTCCTATAAGAAAGTTCTGGTGTCAATCCAATCTTTTACAAAGGCAACAGAGCTTGACCGCATCTAGTGTTATTTATTTTTCAAAGCAAGAGGCAAGTACAAATATCTCTTGATGTCTTGGATGTCCAGGTTTTTCATTAGTGATGTCTATGTTTATTGCACAGCTCTGGAAGCATCTCAAATGATTGCTGGATAGAAGAATAACTCCTCATCCTAGGTCCCAATCATTGTCCCCAGGCACAGGCCCTGAATCATGATGGCAAAAGAAAGGAAAAGATGTCAAAAAGCCATGTGAAACACGAATGTGTATTCCAAAGTACAGCAATTTAAATTCTACAAAAAAACGTAGTATTCTGTTCTGCTCAGCAAATTAAATTATTCAGACCCTGCCAACCACGGTTTGTATCCCAGCTAACCAGGGTCCTTGTGAAATCAAGTGCCCGCCACGTTAGGTGATTCAAGAGGAGTCCATCGACCATCTCATCACAGTTGGGTGGGGTGTCTAGCGGGCAGCAAGATCAGTTTTCCAATTCCATTAAATCAATCAACCAGAAACATCTCTTCTGTAGTTTGGAAAAAATATGAAATTAAACTTTCAACAAGAGGAAACTATAAAGCATGAAAAGCATCACCTAATTTAATCACAGCATTGGCAATAAAACTGAAAAGGGACACCTAAAAACCCGAGTTAAAATAAACTCAAGCCTAGATAAATTAAAGATGTTAATCTTTTAAGGTAGTTAAGAAAATAACACAAAGGAATGCAAGCGGGAAAAATAGTGTATTGCCCTGACAAGATCCCATAACAAGGAATGTTTGAACATGGAGTATTCCACACTATTGACTAGACTGCAAATAACTATATGCCATTACTAGGTGCGTGAACTTTTCTGCTATGCCTCAAATAGATCCACTTATAAAGAAAAAGGAAGTCTCAACTCTCAATCTCAGGTTCCAAATTTACAAATGCCACAAGGTCTAACAACAGCTCTGAAAATAAAATCAAACCTGTCATGAACAAACTGGGAAGCATATAATGATAGGCACACTTTGGCATTGGTTTGAGCAAACAATGATATTCCCAAGCTTTATCAATAGTACAACATTCATGTCAACAATGATATTCACAAGCTTTATCAATAGTAGGCATTCATGGCAGTGATCGTTGAATATAACATCTACAATGTAAAAGAACTACAGCCTCAGGTTTTACAGTAACTACAAAAGCAGTCATTTTCCAAGGCATAGAAAATAAATGGTGGAAAATACAGGCAGAATCCCAAAATATAACCAACAGTACAGTCATTTTCGATCATATCATCGAGAGCAGGGCTGAACTTGAGATTTTTAACAAACGAAGCAAAGTAAAACATGAAAAGTAAGGTGAAGAGGAAGTGTTACATTCTAGTTTCCAGAACAGCAAGCTTTCCATTTCGAAAGAAACTAAATGAATTTTTATGTTAAACCTATATCACTTGAAATGTTTTGACCGTAATATTAGACAGGTACATCACCGAATATTATATTTCTTTCAACTTCAACTAGAGAGCTACAATACAAACTTAACAAGGGAACACTGTACATCTCGGCAATCTCATAATACTTAAAGCCAAAAAATAATAGGCATGATAATGATTGTCCATGCCTGACAGATTCAGTTATTAATTACAGTAGACAGGTTTGGCAGGTTAGAGTTGCATTCTCTTATCAATGTTTAATATGTGATTGATGTGCTATGTCCAACGCAAGATAAGATATTTTGCAGAGTGTTTAACAAACTATTGGGAGCCCCCTGCATATTCTATTTATTATTTCCACTAATTGCCCTTCTTTCTTTTCCAACTAGTCTCCCACTAATTCAACTCCGTCTTCACTTTCTAAACTGTTCTATGTTTCAGTCCTTGCTACATATTTTACGCAATTTTGCACAGCCATTTTCTGGAGGCACAAAGTTTACCCGCATTTAGGCCTAAAATGCTAAAACTAAGGATATGTTAATGTGCGGTGTATCTATAAGACTAATTGTTTATTTCTCTAGTTTAGATAATCTTATAAGCCCACATTCAATACTAACAAAACCCCTCCTCCATGTTCACGGTGCAGTCAGGATCCCTATTTTAACAACTTCGGTCTATCCATCCCTTTCTCCATAAAATTTAAGTCCAACAAGACTTGTGATGCAAAGCTTTTGGAAAATAGAACAAATGTTTCAAGTTTCGAATCACAGCCCTAAGACACACCCCCAACATAAGCACTTCAACCGGGTAAAATAAACAACGAATCGAGAAAGAAGAGAAGAGAAGCACGGGAACAACCTAATAGCAACGCAGAACATGAAAGTTAGATGAATCAAATTTGCCATGCAACAAAACTGAACGTGGAAATACCCAAGATTGAGAATGCTGTTTAGTGGGTTAATAAGCTGAGGCTGCTGCAGTTCTTCCTGCTGTTGCTGTGTCAAATTACCACTAGTAGACACTGCTATCACACTCGAAGGTAACCCTTTTGACTCTTGTAATCTCCAAAGATACCATGACGCAACCGACCTATACGGCCTCCATTTTCACACAACTGATCCATCTGTGATGGGCGTGGCAACTCCGGCAAATTATAAAGCAACTGCACCCCTTTCCTCACTTGAAGATCATTAATTGGCAGCACATCCGGTCTATGCAGCGAGAAAATCATAAACATATGCACTGACCATGAACCAATCCCATTTACCATAGTAAGCATTGTAAAAAGCGATTTATCATCCATATGTACAATCGCAGAATCCGATAAAATACCATTTTGATACTTTCTAGCAAGATCATGAAGGTAACTCGCTTTACGCCCAGAAACCCCAATTTGCCTCAACTGTTGTGGAGACAAAGCAAGAACTGTTTCAGGTAAAACTCCAGCCTCTCCACCACAAAGCGAAATAAAGCGCGTGTAAATTGAAGACCCTGCTTTAAAAGCAAGTTGCTGGTAAAGAATGCTACGAGCGAGAGCAAGGAAAGGAGTGGGGAACGCATCAAAGCTAGGAGGCTGGTAGATGTCAATTAAGGAAGCAAGGAGTGGATCGGCGTTACGGAGATAGTGAATTGCGTATTCAAGCTCACCTTCACATGTTAGAGATCTTGCCACGATCCGCGGAGTGGCGATTACTAGCTGTTGGGACGTTTTTGTTCTTGGGGTTTTGATGGCAGGGGTTTTGGGTGTTTCAGTTGTGGTAGTGGTGGAGGTTGGGGAAGAATTAGGGTCGTCAGCGGTGGTGGCATCAGCACTGGGTAAGACTTTACGGATTTTACGAGGACGGGAAGGGATTTTGGCGGGAGGAGATGTGATTGGTGGTGGAACAGTGGTTAATTCCGAGGTTGTGGTGGTGGTAGGGCCATTGAATGGCTGAGACAGTGATTGAGTTTGGACCTGGGCTTCGATTTGGGGGAGAGCCTGGGATTCTGATTGGACTGGTTGTGATTGAGGTTGGATTTGGGTTTGTTCGCCCATCAGTGATCAGTCAAATTGGGGGCTAGGGCTGACTGTCTCACTGTCAGTGGCGGCGGCAGTTGTGGTGGTTTTAGAGCCAGCTGTTTGTTATTTTTATTTTGTGGAGGGTGAAAGAGTTTAAAGTGGAGTAGCGGAGATTTTAGGATTGACTCCCTCGCTCACGTCTTCGCTGCACTCCGTTTTGGTATCATCTGAGAAGGAAAGTGGATGTCTCTGAGTTACAGTGATCTTCACGCTCTTTCCACGACTCGTGAAGTTTCGTACGTTAGGCCCAGTGGGCTTGGATAAGTTTGTTTAATTTCTGGCACCTTAAAGCCCATATTTCAGCCCACGAAAGTTCTAAGACAACCCTAACTTGATTCTACGTTTGTTTGTCCACCTTTGGTTCTTTATCCTTTTTTATCAATAAAAAAGTAAAAAAATAAAATCCATTTAGGATTTAAAAAAAAAATTTATTACTATTATTATAATATACCTTCAACAATCAATAATTTATTAATATATTCTTCATAACTTGTAATAATTTGTGAGAGAATAAAATAGTTAAGAGAAAAACTTTAGACTCATAGAATATAGTATTTATATATATATGTACGCGCGCGTGTGTGTACAAGAATTGAAAGCTAAACTAAAAATATTTATTACTGTTAACATCATTATTAATTAAAAAATAAATTAAAATCTTTAACGTTATTTTTTTTGTGCATGTTACCACTATATACACAATACTACTAGGGCATGAGGAAAGATGCTGCGAGTTAAACTCTTACAAAACGTAATTAATTTTTTTTATGGATTGAATTTTTGTTAAAAAATAATTTAGTAATTCAGCTTTATACATTTATTTTCTTGATATAATTCCACAGCTATTATATTTTGTTGTATATATTTGATGTGATTTTTTTTCAGGAAATTGATTAATTGATTAATTATATTTTTTAGAGAAATTAAAATTAATAGAATATAATTGAATACTAGGACCTTTTTTAATATAAGCGGGTACTTAATTGATACAAATAAACTCTTAGACAGTATTTGAGAATATAGTTAAAATTGTATTTTTAAAGGAATTAATTTTTTTATATTTTTAAATTATTTTAATATATTAATGTCAAAATAATTTTTAAAAAATAAAATAAAAATTATTATTTTCATATATTTTCATATAAAAAACATTTTAAATTACACCAAGACTCTTAACACTTCTTAAACAAATATGTTAAAAAAACAAATTGTAAGCATGAATTGCTATTTCGAATAAGCACCGAGACCATGGTTCAAAGAGCTAGTAAAAAATCCCGCAGTTGTTCAGAAGAGTCGTACTCCTCGTCTCGTGAGCTATGAATGCATGTGCAATAAAGCCACCATGGATGAATATGATCGTCCCAGTTTTCTTCAGTGGTAACAGATGATTAAGACCTTCGACAAAAAAGTGCATCAACAATGGTGGATATCACTGAGTTTAATTAGCCACTACAAAACGACGCATGGATCACTGAGTTCAACCAGCCACTATAAAACGACGCCTATGATCATGCACTTAGAGTGGACAACCCAGGTGCTCGCCTGGCCCAGTAGGGTTGCGACTTATAGGAACGATCATCTCACAAGGTCATGTCTGAGAGCCTACGTTGTTTTCAGAGTGACAAACACATGCATCCACCATCTGTGTGTGTCCCAGGTGATTCATCTACTCCTTAATTATATGTGTTCATGCATATATATCGCGACAGTCATGACTCTTATCTAGTAAGCGACGCCACGTTTTCTTGTCTCCTTGGCCATTTTGGGAAAGCGACAAATCGCGTTATTTTAAATTTTAAATTTTATTAATTAATTTTTTATATGTTTTTAAATTATTTTGTAATTTAATATAAAAATAATTTTTTAAAATAAAAAATATTATTTTGATATATTTTTAAATAAAAAATATTTTGAATTATAATCATTACTACAAACTCGAACATGTACATTATAACAAGAATATGTCATCAAGACGTTGTATCTCTACTTTGATCTCAAACTCACCAATGGAAAATTAAGAACATGCAGGGTAACAATTTAGTCATTTTTTTTTTATGAATCATGCAAGTTTTTTTTATCAATTTATTGTTATATTAATTTTCTTATCTTTTCTGTTTGAATGAAATACAAAGTTTTGCTTCTCTCACTGCCTCTCTTGTGTAAATTGTAGAATTACAGATCAAAGTTGCGCATATTTAAATTTTTATATGAATAATTTCCTAGACATGATGATAGGATTATGTATCGTTACATACTTTTAATAATTAATAAAATATTATATTTTTTATCAAATATAAATCTTTTATTAAAAAAAATCCATGTTAAACTTGAAGATTTTCATATCTAGCTACCAACTGAATATTCTGTCATTGAAATGAGCTTTCAATGGGTTATTTAATAAACTAATTGTTTATGAAATTGTAACTAATTTGTCAAAATTGGATCCATGTCGAATTGAGTTGGATATACATCAATATAACCATGTTTTGCTTAATTTATGAATTTTTGTTTTTTGGTTATGTGAGTGAGAATCAATTAAACATTTTTATCTTTTCTATTTAGTTATGGTCGAGGCGAAAGATCTGTAAAGTAGGAGCTGGGAAAAGTTGCGAGCAAAAATAATGCTTATATATATTGAGTAAAGAATGTTTGAGAATATAATAATAATTGTTTTTTAAAATATTTTTTGTTTATAAATATATTAAAATAATATTTTTTATTTTTAAAAAGTTATTTTTGATATAATCATATCACAATGATATGAAAACATGAAGAAAAAAATTTGAAATAAAGAAAATAAATTTTAATTTCTTTTAAAAATGTTTTTAGAACACAAAAATAAACATGATATATTCTCCTTGATGTTAATGACACTCCTTTCCATTAAATGCATCGTTATATTATAATTATATTATACGAAACTCTAAAACAAATGGTTTTTTCACAGTAGCATTTATAGTTAATTTTTTTTATAATTTAATTATCAAACTTTATTTCTTTCCAGTTGCGTCTTTTTTATACCGAAATTTATTGCTAATTTATCAAGAATTGTCAAGGAGGGACAAAATCCAAAGAGAAGGAATCAAAGTGTAAAACAACGAGAGAAAACAGTGACATAATTAAAAAAAAGAAAAAACAAAGAGAAATTCACTATGGCCCTCTTGATTTTAACTTGTAACTTTACAGTCTCTCAATATTTCAAGACTTTTCGGTCCTTGGTTTGAAAAGGAAGAAAAAAAAATTGCATGGATTTCATTGGTATAGAAAGAATCAATCAATGAAAATTTAGCCCATAAAAATATCAATCATTTTACTGATGAATTTCATTTAATAAGAAAAGTCTGTTTTTTAATTTTTTTATTATTTAAAATGATAAATATAATTTTAAAAGAATTTTTAATTTTAAATTGATTTTAAATTTATAGACCAACCTTTGAATTATTTAAAAAAAAATTAGGATAAAAAAATTTATTAACCTTGATTTTTTAATAACCACCAAAGCTGAAATCTAAGAAGAAAGTAGGCAATAAGTCGCCTCACTTAATTTTTTTTTTAAATTAAAGTAGATAACATGTCATTTGTTATATTTTCAAATAAAAAAATTAAAACCTCCACATATAGCCATGTGGTCTTGCCTTCCCGGGCCTAACATACTTAACCTTTTTTTTTAAAATTATTTTTATATGAATTTTAAAAAATATTTTTTAATTTATATTTCGATTAATATTTATTCTCTGTTTTTTAGATTGTTTGTTAGATTTTAAAAAAATAGTGGTGGTTTTTTAATTATTTGTTATATATTTAATGTTTTGAATAGATTATTCCAATTCATTTATATATTTTTTTAATATTTTACACAAATAAAATTTATTTTAAAATTAAAATTGATTGTTTTTTTGTAAGAAAAGGTTACTTTTAAGATGAAAAATGTTTTCATTAAAAAATAACGAGGTTAAATATCATAATTATGTATCTTCTACTTTTATAAAATGACCACATTTTTATTTTAAAATTTTATTGGTATTAACAGCTCTTTCCCATTATATTGGTTAATATATTTCAAGATTTATTTTGTTTAGCATAAACAATGTCATTATATTTTTTAGTCAAGAAAATCATGTTCAAGTAAAACATATTTGTAATATTGTTCTATTTTTTAACTATATTAAAAATTAATTTAAGATCCTGCATTCGAGGTTGTGCTAACAACTCTTTGATTTATTTATTTATTAATACATATGATCATCCTTTTATTTTATTATATACAACCATTAACTTTTTAATCCATAATTATGTATTTTTAAAAAAAAAACATGTTAACAAAATGTACATACTTATCATTTTATATTAGAAAAATAAATTATTTGACATGTGATGAAGTGAGTCGAATAAATAATGTAACACTTTTTTTTGTATTTATTAGAAAAAATAATTATTACTTTATTTAATTAAATATATACATAAATTTTTTAATTTACAAATATAATTTTTTTAATCTCAACCTTCGTTTTCGTTTGTCTATAATTTTAAACTATATAGACTTAATTTTCAATTGGAAATACTATTCAAACCATGTTTTTTTAAAATTTAAAATTATTTATTTTTAGAATTTTAGGTTATTTTAATTTGTTGTTGTTGAAAATATTTTTTTTAAAATTTTTTTTTTAATATATTTTTAAATAAAAAATAATTTAACTCGCAGCCGCTGTATGCTGCATCTAATCATTCATATTGATCTTTACCAGCTCCAGTCAAAACGCCGTATTTTACAAACAATGCCATGAGATTTCTTCACCTGATGAACCACTTGTATAGAAAGCTAAGATTAACAATTAAAATCATGAAGGCGATCTACACTAGCGTTGCCATCCTGCAATATCAAGCTACACTCCTTCGTCTTCATAGGTAAGTCGGAGAGTGAAGTATTTTTATAGCCTACAACACATGTAAGAGAAAATCAAGCCTCGACGATAGAAACAAGCTCATACATTTTTCTTTTTTTTAATATTTCTCTAAACCACAAAACTTCATCGCTAAACTGATTCAAGGATTCTCAAACAGACAAGGAATTTTGTTTTGAAAGTTACGGTGCGCCAAGAACAGCTCAATATCTATTGCCAGGCGTGAAAAAAATCAAGTCCGAGTGACCGGAGTCCATGTCTTCTCTCTTTTGTTACTTGGGAGTTGGAGCCTTGCCATCCTTGTTAAAAAAAGAAAAGAAGAAACATTGACATTTCCTCTCTGCTCTCAGAGCATCTGTCGCCGCTTCCTCCCCAAGGAGCAACAGAAGGTTAAAACGGCAAGATAAAAAGAAAGGAAGAAAAGGTTATTTTGTGTTAAAAAGTGAAAACAAAAGGGTTTCCTTGTGGGTCCATAGCAAAACAAGGTCCCACTCACAGTCTGAACCGAATCCCCTCTGTGACTGGGGAAATTTTTGGTATTCCGAAGCTTTATCATTTCCGGAAATGATCTTCCGTACCTATTCGACGTGTCATAGAAACAGCCACTAATACACTGCCACGAGTCCCAACAGTGCCTCGATTTGATCGTTAAACTTCCCTTTCACGGGACACTGCAGTCAGTAAATCGGCGGCTGCGGCGCGTCCTTGTCGGTTTCCGCGGCTGCCCTGTCCGGAGGTTTTGTTGTCGGCCAACGCCGGTTGCTTTTTTTACTGTCACTGACACGAAAATAAGCCTTTTTGGCAATTGATGTTAAAGTTGGCTTGGTTTCGGGCGCGTGGACGGGGACCAGTTGGACCGTGATGTTTGGTTTTTGTGAGATGCTGGAGATGTGTTCGAGGTTTAAGAGGCTATTTGAGCACCGGTTAATAACGTATGTGTGTTTGTTGAACTCTGGTCATTTGGTTCTGATTCCGACAGTTCTGTTTTTACATGCGAATTGCAAGGCTACTGATCAGTCTACTCTTTAAAAGTCAACAATGCCCCTATTATCTTCAAGTAATTGATTAAAATGGTAAAAACCAAATGGGCGAGCATGAGCGTCCTTACACATCTCAAGGTTCGGTTACGTTGATTTAGACCAGATTTTAAAAATAAATATATAAATAAAATAAAATTTAACTTGATTAAATCTAAATGATATGATAAGTTCGTGGAATTCATTCAAAATTTAATTTGATCTTTTTAATTTTTTGTAAAAAATTTTTATTTTAAATTTTATTTTAAAAAATATATTAAAATAATGTAATTTTAATTATATCAAAAAAATGAGTTTAATAACTTTAGTTTAAACTTAAAAAAGCTTAAATAATTACCCATGTTAATGGTTGTAATAACTAATTTCAATGATCATAGAATGGTCAATCACACCTTAAAGTTTCCGAACCTTTCGATTACGTTGAATTGTGTACATTGACAGTAAATAACTCGAAAATCTCATGGGAAGGTTGGATATTAAAAAAGAGTTTGATCATGAAAATTCTATGATTAGCTGATTAAACTACAACCCAGTCCGCTCACGCACCAAGAACCCCATAGCAGGCAAATGGCAGTGCGTTTGACTTGCCCTTTCCTCGAGAAAAAAAACAAAGAAAATCTCAGATATGGTTAATTATTATTATTATTATACCAGTTAAAAATCAATTCGACTATGATTAAAAGAATACTTTTCCGAGGAATTAACATAAGATATAATAAAGTATAAAAGTGTCATAATTAGGGCTTGAGTAGTCTTCGAGAGAGACAAAGGAGTCCTCGCTACTCCCTGCAAGGTTGCAACCAAAACCAGCCAGCAAAAGCTAAAACTGTTTCTACTATATTCCATTTCACCATGACATGACCCTCGAGCCTAACCAACCACTGCCAGCACCTCTCTCTGTCCTTTGCCCGATATATTAACCCCAGCTCCTAGTCTCCATTCTCTTCTTCTCATTCATCAAAGCCCTTCCCATAAGCCCCTCTGCATAACTCAAACATGGCTGTATCCTCTTCATTTCCCATCTTCGGTCTTCTCTTCCTCACAACTCTCATGTCCTCTCTTGTCATTTCACACGAACAACCTCTCCTCGACTTGGCTGAGCAGGACTCCCTCTTTCGGGTCCTTGACTCCATCAACTCAGCCATCCCTTGGCGCACTCTTTTCCCCGACGACCTCTGCCTCTCCGCCCCACACGGCATCGTTTGCGAGTACTTCACCGAAGAACAACCACCACTCACCCCAAACGGTTCCGTTTCAACCCAGCCTCCTCTCGAAACGGCTCACATTTCTGAACTCAGTTTCGGGTTCGTCTCTGACTACACATCCAACCCACCTTGCTCTCCAAATTCCACCATTAACCCTCTTATATTCACTTCTTTTAAGTTCCTACGCAAGCTGTTCTTTTACAAGTGTTTCACCGAGATGCCAGTTTCGGTGCCTGATGTTTCTTCTTCGAGCTTTGGGGCTAACCTTGAAGAGCTTGTGTTTATTGAGAACCCAGCACTGGTTGGGTCTCTAAATGGCATCATTGGTAATTTTACTAATTTAAGGAGGCTAGTTTTGACTGGAAATGGTATTTATGGCAATATTCCAGATCGGGTTGGTTCTTTGGTTAACATGGAAGAGGTTACTGTGTCAAGAAATCAGTTAAGCGGGGGGGTTCCTTTCAGTCTAGCTAAGTTGAAAAAATTGAGAGTTCTTGATTTGAGTCAAAATTATCTTGACGGTTATGTCCCTTTGTCTGTGGGTAATTTATCTCGGCTTTTGAAGCTTGATTTGAGTCATAATCGGTTTTCTGGTAAAATCCCAGAGAGCTTGGTTAGTTTACAGAGTCTGGAGTTCTTAGACCTGAGTTATAACAGCTTCGGAAACTATGGAGTGCCTTTGTTTTTAGGCGAAATGCCCAGGTTGAAGGAAGTGTATTTGAGTGGAAATTTGCTAGGAGGGCATATACCGGAAATATGGGAGAAACTTGGGGGTATTTCGGGAATAGGATTTTCTGACATGGGTTTGGTTGGGAATATTCCAGCTTCTATGGGGGTACATTTGAGGAACCTGTGTTACTTAGGGCTTGATAACAACAAGCTTGAAGGGACTGTGCCTGAAGAGTTGGGGTTCTTGAAATGTGGTTATGAGATCAATTTGGAGAACAACAATTTGAGTGGTAAAATCCCAGTTGCTTTTACTTCCAAGGTTACTGAAAAGCTGAAGCTGAAGGGCAACTCAGGGCTGTGTGTTGATGGTGGTGATTTTTCAGGGTTTGGTAAATTTGAGGGCAGTTTAGGGAAACTGAAGCTGTGCAACAAATCAGATATTTCCAGTCCTGTACTCCTCCAAGAGGGTTCTCTTGATTCCTCCTCCTCATCATCATCTCAAACACAGGTTTCATCTCGGATGATGCTTGGATTTGGTTTTCTGTTTGTTTTATCCTGTTAATTTGACCCAGAGAAGAATAGGTGCTAAGTGCTTACAGACAGAACAGGTTTTTATACACTGACATTGGACACGGCTTTCTTGAGAATGGTGGTCCGATTAGGGCAAGAATGTAATTATGGCTCTTGTTGGTGACAAGCCAGATACTCCACTCTACTAGTATGTTGTTTATCGTTTGACCTTCTTCAACCTGTGTATACAAGTTTTTGAGAGCTCTGGTTCTCTCTCAAGTTTGGATGTTGAGATTTGAGGATCATTTGCCACATGAGAGGCCTAATTTCTGTTCTGACTTTCTTGGATTTGGTCCAAGTATATGAATTTTGCTTGGATTTCTAGCATATACGTTGCTACCTTACTGTTTTATTTAATTAAATATTTGATCGTTTTTTAGTGAATTCTTTTATGGAGAGACTAGAAAGGTAGAGTTGTGTGTTTTTGGCGGTCTATATATATATATATATAATCTTTATAGAGTATCACCGAGGAACTTTAAAAAAATAATATTTTTATACCATCTTATAATTATAATAATTTTATAATATTACTGTTTGTAATCCCAAATGAAAGATATGTGTGATTTTACTATGTGGCTGAGACTCGCATCGATCAGAAATCTTGGGGGTGACAAATCTTCTCTGTACATGACAGGGATAGCATAACAGCTAAAGTGCGTTGGAAATGATAGGGACAGGGCACTTTTTAATGGCTTCCATTCCTGCAATGCGGCACCAGTGCTCCTCCACTGCAGCCAGCATACCCGGTGATTCCTGTTGTATATGCTGCTGTGATATCACCTCTAGTAGAGAGTAGGATTGCTTGGCCCCAGGATACCAGGACATGTTAACGTTCTGTGATCAATCAATGACCATTTAACCATTATCATAGGCCAGATCTACTTATAAATTATGAACAAATATCGGAAAATATAAGAAAAATTAGTTATGTGATCATCATATTTGTCATTGTATTGTTCAATAAACAAAAACAAAATGAAGCTGTCTAGTTAAGGAAAAAAATTCAGTTCTCACAAGTGATTTACTTACCATAGAGGATCATACAGGGTCGAATGATCAAGACCAAAATGAAATGAACTCCGTTTGGTTTGGTTTCAACTAAAGATTCTAGCAGCTACCCATTGTAAGAATAAGAATATTAATATTACAATATGATCAAGAAATTCCACTCAATCCACTCTCTTCACAATCTCGTGAAGGACTTGAACCTCTGGTTTGACGTTGCTCATTACTGTTACTACATTTGGTAATGATTTCTGACTCCCCGCCCCCTTCTTGAGCTGGGGCTTTAGATCTTGATTTTGAAGTTGACCCCTCAATAGAGGCATCTTTCGACTTCTTCCTTCGAGATTTCTTCGATATATCAGGTAAATTTGAGGGCGACTCGCTTTCTCCACTAGGATCCTTATGATTCCGACTTGTTCTAGTACCATCCATTTCTTTGGTGCCATTTCGTGAAGCCCGCCTAGATTGTTTAGGTTTATCTGACTTTTCTCTGCTCGGAGATTCAGCTGATTTACCAGATGATGAACGCCGTCTAGATGATTTCGGCAATTCTGGCAAGTCCCGAGATGGGGAACTATGCGACCCTACTGGAGAACTAGACGCCCCTGCTGGAGAATTCGGTGGCTGCGAACCTTTTCGATTTGAACCTGTCGAGCAATTTCATTCAACAACAACCAATATGATGACCAGTGAGATTTATTATTCATTTTTATTGAAGCTAGTACACAATACCTGGATGTTAACCAAGAACAAAATCAAAATATGATAGCTAGCATGCTACCTGTTTGCTATGAATTCGAACATTTTTAAAAGGAAAAAAAGTTGAAAAAGCTATGCAAGAAATCAAGCTATTGCACCTTCAGATACCCATTTTGCAGAACCTTCCTCCTTCGCGTCTCCGTTGAGACTTACGGGAGCTGATGAATATTCTGGTTGAGATTGAAACTCGTTCATCTACATAAATAAATCAAAACACAATCTCAATGAGGATTACCGATTTTTTCTTTTCGAAACAAAAAAAGAAAGAGAATTGCAACCTTTGCTTTTCAATGTCCCTTACGACTAGTTTCAAATGTGATATCAGTGATGAATTTTTATACATTATCCCAAATAAGTTGAGAAGAATAACATTTACCCAGCTTGGTGAATTTACAGAGGGACCATCCCATCCTATGTGGGCAACATGTTTTACATCTGTGGGGAAACCAATCTGCATTTCAGGCTCTTCCTCATCATTGTCTGCAACATCGTTAAAATTTCTATCAACATCGCCCATCGAACAACACATAAATTTTTTGCCATTTTTGCATTGTTGAAAGAAGATTTTGAAATTGGTTCGAGAGAGGGAAATTGCATACCGAATATTTGAGAAATGTATCTTAAGCCTTTTAATAGGCCCTTCATTTTGTTGTTTGACATCTGATCATGTAGACATACATAAAGGATTAATTTGGGGACGATAAAAGCCTTGGTAGAAGACGACGACAAATTGAAGCTTCAAACCTGAAACAAAGAAAGCAAGGAGAGATTTTTTTGAATTTAGAAGATATATCTTGAAAGGCAAGACCTATCATACAAATTAATAAAATGATTTGCATAAAGGGTATTCATTAATGAAAAATTATGGAAACAAGATCATACTTGGACAAGAAAATTTTGCTTTGATGAGACAAGCCAAGTCACCAAACTCATGGCAACAATGAATTCAAACTACAGTTGTTGAGAAACTAGACGGTTGAACTACTCTATAGGAAACTTTTAGCCTATTTTCCAAGCTTGAGGAAGGAATAAGATTCAAAGAAAACAAGGAGTAGGATCACAAACACTTCTGTTTTTAACAAATGTCTAGGAAGAGTGGTGGTGATGAGAAAAGGGAAGAAGCAACACAGAAACTTGCTGTATAAGGCAAGACTCGCCTAATTCGATGGCCATTAACCGAAAAACAAAAAAATTGATCGAAGTTTTCGGTGTAGGGATGAAGAGGGTTGGACCATTATTGAAATACTATATTTAGGAAGGTTTTAACAAGTCTTTCTTATGGAAGGCTGTTTGCTTTTTCGGCATGCATGGCTGTTATTGACTTTGCTGAGGCCTGCTAACTCCTCGGATAGCCTGTATTTGTATATTCCTTATAAAGCACTATCTATATATAGGCTCCCATTTTGTCGGAAGGTTCCTCATGTTTGCTTAATACATGAGTAATTAAGCATTCTGCTATTTTCTGAAGAAATCAATATTAATCATAATTACTAAACTTGACTTGATTTGATTTTTCAAAAAAAAACATAATCAAAATAATAATGTTTTGAATTGACTAAGTCAATATAGTTTTATCTATCTAATCTATAATTTTAAATATTAATCGATCTAATCTATTATTTTAAACCAGATAAATTTTACAATATAATATTAACTCTTGCACCATGAAATAAAATATCGAGTGTCGGGTTAATCATTAGCTAACAGAGTTTAGATGATTAACTCTTGCACCATTTATCTTTCATTTGTAAACAAAAGTGTTGCGAATCACAATTTCTGTGTTCCTCAGGAATTGTAATATTTTAAGAATATATTTGTTTGTCGGTGTAATATTGTAAGCGTATGTTTGTTTGCGCACCTCTTGAATAAACACATTCTAAAAACTGAATCAAGCTTAATGCCACATAAGATAACAGTAACTGTTGAAGTTATTGTGCCCACTTGACATGAGCTGTTCTTTCACCATGTTCTCACTTCCATTTGTCTGTCAAGCTTTAGTTCTATCTTAGAGTCTTGTGTTGCATATAATTTTACAAAATACCACTGTTTTGTGCTTGCCATGATGATTAATGGACTCTTTACAGCTAGTGGTGTTATAGAAGTATACCCTCTCCCTCTCAAATTTCCGATCAACTCTGATCTCTCGCTCTGTTTCTTGTTTTGTGATGCTTGATCTGAAATATTGTTCATTCTTTCAGATTAAACTCTTCTTAATCTGTTCCTTTGCTTTTCTTCGAATTACAAATGATTTCATTTGGGTGTTGTACGGGAATCAAGACAGTGACAACAAGTCAATTCTATTCAACGAGGACAATGGCATCTCAGTGTTTGACTTATATGCTCTTTCACATTACATTTTAACTTGTGTTTTGCTGCATTTCGAAGATGCATTCCTCCTGAAATACCATTAAAAGATGATTTTGGTATTCTGATATTAAAAATTAAAAAATATATATTTTTTAATATATTTTTAAATAAAAAATATTTTGAAAAAACACTGTATACCACAATACTAAACACACTAAACTAAAGTGAAAACATAGTAACAATCATGATTTTAAAACAAAATTCTAGTCTCGCATCAGTCATCTCCATAACAAGAATGGACTGGTGAATTGGCAATTGTTTTCGTTATATATTTTCATAACCTTTAAATATTTATTGTGGAAGATATTAACGTTAGCAATGCTATTAGCGCCGGACAGCCAGACCTAATGTTGGCAATGACAATGATGTCAGTATTGTTCCAGCTTTTGGGCTGCTGTGAGCAACAGGTAGATAGGATGCTTATACGCTATGTTAGGGGAGTATTCACATAAAAATGATGTGCCTGCTATTTATGCAGAAGCATTTCATATCAAAATGTTATAAGCATCATAATGACTTCAATTTATAGAGGGGGAAAAACCAACAACTAGGAGACATTTTCCAAAAAGAAAATAATGAAATCAGCGTGTGAGAGAAAGTCGTGACACCAATGCCGCCAAGAATCTGGGAGCAAAATTCGATTTTACATGTTGGTGATTCCCAGCAATATGTTTATCACTTTTTGGCCTGCATAGAGCAGCAGCATTTCAGTTCTATCATTTATTTCAAAGCAAGCTGAAATACCAAACCCAACTAAAATTTGCTTCAAGTAATGTGTGTTACTCACTCCACATACAGAAAGCCTTTTTCCTTTTTCTTTTTTTATTTTCAGAGATTATATCCAAATATTTTCTTAGAGTTTGGGAGACTACACATATATGCAAATCAAGGTACATGAAAGAATAAAGCATACCTTGCTCAGATACTTTTTATGAATCTTCAATGCCTCTTTACATACCTTTCTAGCATCCATATTTCCAGTAATATCACTCAATATCTGCAGAACGCTACCCAGTACGATAAATCTAGATTCATTTTCTCAAAAACAAAAGGCACAGGCATTGAAAACAGGGGAGGAGAGGGAGGGAGGGAGAGAGGTGACCTGGACGACATCATCAAGACCCTTGGCCTCCTTTAGAATTCTCTTGTTCTTGGCCTCAAGAACACTGGCAACAAGAAAAACAGCAAGGGCACTCTGTTGGTCCTTGCATCCAGTCTTCACTTTATTTCTCTCAAACTTGCCACACTGCTTTAACAGCTTATTATTCAACATGGATGCAGCACTCTTGTCTGACTCAGCAATAGGCTTCTCATATAAAGAGAAGATGTTTGGATTGTACTCCATGGCCCACATCAGCTGAAACCAATCTATCTTACTTTTTTAAAACAAGCTTGACCATAAAAGGTGCCAAAATAAACTTCTATAAATCAATTGTATGTATCGAAAGCTTAAAGTTCTGTGACTTCAGTCAAGAACCCGGCAATCAATGACTTTCCATTAACAAGATAGATCTCATTTTTGGAAGAATCTCAAACAAACACAACAGTCCCTCCTTACCTCCCAAAGATACAGAGAATCCACAAAGGAGAACTCTCTTCTAAAGAGTACCATCAACATCCGAAATGCAAATAAATATTCACCACCATCTAGATCCTCTGCCATTTAAACAAACAAGGTTTTAGTTTTTACTTATAAGAGCCTCATTCAGTGCAAGTGCATACACAAAGGCATGCACATAAACATCATCAAGGTGCATGCAGTGAACAAGGAATGCTGGAATATATCTGTTCTTATCTATTATGTGCTAGGCCTGCTTGTTGTTGTCAACCATTCTGGCAAGACAACAATATCTAATTGCAATTTCAGTGCACTTTCTTCTAATGGAATTTCCAGTTTTCTTTTTCCTAGTTCTCATTAATATTAAAACAATCAAGTTGCTGATGCAATTATCAAACAATGAGTATATCTTAAACCCATTAAAACATTTCAAACTGGAATGAATACCAAGGTGTTGATGAAGCTTCGGATCAACAGTTTTAATTACTTGTGAAAGCGTGCTCAGCTGAGTTTGCACCCCCATTGAACTTGCACTGCACCTGAAGTTTTCTCTCTGTTACAAAACAGAAGCAGCAGCATAAATAAAACTTAAAAAGCAGAGTCACTAGGATTGATCACATTTTAGGAATGCTTAGGGTCAGATCGAAATATATTTTCCAAAAAAAAGAAAAGAGAAAGCAATATTGCAAAAGGATGTTATAAATAACCAACAAAATTCCAGCACAATCATTCAAACAGTAATCTCAATATATTTTATAATTCAAAACTGAACAAGCAATGTCGGGCTGTTTTAATCACTGCACCATGACATTAAGCACAGGGACCAGAATATTATGAATAGTCCATAAGCTCAACTAATTATGTTCAAGGGAATTTTTAGCACCAAATCATGGAAAGACAATGTGAACCATAATTGTAGCCCAAAACTTGATAAAAACACAGAAATAACCACTGGACTGTGTTCCAGTATAGCCTAGGGTTGTATATCCATGTCTCGACAAAACTAGAGTTCAATAGGGAGAGTTATGCTCAACAATTTTGTATATCTCATGAGTGGAATCAAGAGGACAGAAGTTGGATCCGTACAAATAAGACTGCTAAGTTCATTGAAAACATGTATAAGACAATTAGGCATTAAGTTTGATTTGTTATAACACAGGTATGCGGATTGGCATTAATTCTGAAAACTAGAACCATGGATGCAAGTCTTCTTACCAAGAAGCAACAGACAATTTTAAATGAACAATATGACTGGATTATTAGAACTCCATTTGCTACCTGCTATTTATAAAGTGGATTGATAATAATCAGATACATCCACGCTCTCTCAATACCAACACACTAATTACATTGCATTGATATAAAATGTAGAAAGCGGTAAAATCTGCCCCTGGAGTGGAATGTTTGCCACATTTATCCTGGAAGGAAGAATTAAAAAAATCCCACTATAACAGGTATATGTTGGTTATTGCTACTGAATGTGTAAATAAGCATGCAGCCTTGTGATTTTCATTAAGACAGACACAAGAAAACAGCCTGAAATCTCAAATCATCCATAACTTCAACCAAGTTATGATGTTGAAGTTATGATACTTATTGGAATGTATCTATATGCCTACATGCCATTTCGCACAACACCAAATCTACATTAGCCTCCCAGGCAACTTTGCTTCAAACTAACTCGAAACATATTACTCCAACCACAGAAAAAACTGTTACTAAACCCCATAACACATGACATAGTGGTCCCAGCATAAACTCAACATCTTTTCAACACTACCATAGTCTCCAAACTACAGCTTTATCTAGCCAACCACCCATTTCAGTATCTCATCTCAACAGCATTCATTCCCTAACCATATCTCTTAACAGCCCAAATTCCAGATGAATAGCGTCACCTTCATGGAAAATTTAAATATTGAAATTATGACTTCATTCGTATCTCTTGCATTTGGATATGTGTATGCTTTCTTGGTAATTGCAGGAAGCTAAAGCATCAGAACAACGGTGTGAGTGTGAACTAGATTGACCTAATTATCAATACCGTTACAATAGAAATTATCATCCATCACCAACAAACTCAACAGGAAAGCAGTACAGGAAAGCTAGGGGCATCATTGCTACCAAAACAATAGCTGTGATAACCACATTATTATAAATTGCATACCAGTCTCCGCATTGCACGCTCAAAACACCAAAAGGCATCTGCTTCATTTTCAAGAAGAATTACCATTGGAGAGCAAATATCATTCATTCCTACACAAGAAAGAATTCAAAATAACTATCCCATCATATGAACAAATTTATTTTGATGGATAATGAAACAGTTAAAAACAATTTACCTTGGACATAACTAATATCATTATCCACCCAAGCATAAACGGCAAGAATATCCCAAAGTTTTGCCTGATTTTTTTCACTTTCATAAAAAGCAAGAGCTCGATCTGTGCGAACAACATCCAAACCTACAATAAGACGTTCCACTAGCTATGTTAAGCAAAGTCAAAATTTAACAAGGTTGCTGATTAGAAAGAAACCATAAGGACTTGAGTAAAGTGAACTGATATTGCGACTGTATTTGGCAAGAACACTTAAGTTTAGTGTTTTTCCATCGTGGATATTGCCTTAGGGACCAAGACTCTGGCACCACAGGCCCAAGTTCTTTGCTTCAAGAATTTAAGATGGACACTCTCATGTCCGTAAAAAAACACACTAAATAATGGGGTTGTCTGATAAACAGGGAATCACTGCTAAGTAGTAGTTGTGTAGATAGACTACTTGCTTCTGCACTGTAAGTGAAAGGATATTTACTAATCATTGAGTGGAGAGCAACCACAATAAAGGTCTAAATTCATTTTCCAAAAACCAGTGACAGGAAAGGGAAAAATCATCTCCCTAAAGAATTAGAGATTATATACCTACCAATTTGATGCAAAGCAAGCATCCATTGAATTGATCTCTTGTCTGAAAAAGAACTATTTATTGCAGAATCAATTACTGGTTGCCCAACATCAGTAATAATGGGAGTTGTGATAAGCTTTCCGCTGCCAATAACTGGAACCATGTGTTGACACTCAGCTTTCCACCTGATGTACTGCTCCCTAAAGTGTCAAAGTCACAGAATAATCACTTTGGCCAAGGCACAAAAGTTGATGCTGAGAAACTGAAAGCAATTGAGATATAAAAAAAAGGACTGGTATGTCCTAAAGAGAATAACAATTGAACACAAAGTCATATTGGAAAACATACAAGATGCTCTAATGTCATCTCAGACATCGGAAAGTGGGGGTCAACCTCAGAAGTCAACAGGTTTGTCAGTCAAATGGTTCGACAGGCCAGTCTGTGACTAACAAAAATATGTTTTAGTATGAGAGAGAGTGTATGCTGGGGGGGGGGGGAGGGTGGGGGTCATCTCAGACATCGGAAAGTGGGGGTCAACCTCAGAAGTCAACAGGTTTGTCAGTCAAATGGTTCGACAGGCCAGTCTGTGACTAACAAAAATATGTTTTAGTATGAGAGAGAGTGTAGGGGGGGGGGGGGGGTAAGTTGGGATTCCAATAAAAGTCTATTATAGTCCTTTTATTTTGAACATGCACTATGAATATGGTTTTGCAACAAAGAAAAACTTCAAAGCCAGCCAAAGCAGCATATGATGGCTCATACATTCTCACACAGAATCATACATTAAAATGAAGACTTGCATGCATGTAGGTTTAATACAATACAAAGGAAAGCATTACCTCCTACGTTGCCTGAGCTGATTCCGTTCTTCGTATGTGCTATTAGGATCAAAGCATCCTAACACAAATTCCCATACCGACCCTTTAATTGCAGGATGAACACCCTAATATGGAAAAACACACTTAAGATAAACACTCTACCTTTGGAATAGAAGTTTTCACTCATAATGCATTGGAGAACATAAACATACTGACAATGACCGCTCTGTATATAAACATCACTATTTCAGACAAGCTAAGATAAAAATGAAAAAGAGATCCGTACCCCCCGTTGGATCCGTCTAAGCACCTTCTCGATATCCAAATGACCATCTTCAGAGAACGCAGCATTCCACCTTCTTTCACTAAGAGTTTTCCCAGCCTGTAAAAAAAGATTATTTCAAACATAAGAGGAAAGCACTACACAAAGCCTGCTTAAAGTATCCAAGCATGTCTAAGCCTGCTTAACGTATCCAAGCATGTCTCATGGTGCCGCCACAAAGAGATGTATAACAAGTAAAACTAATTCACAAGTAAAATCCTCAATAATAACAAAAATAAAAATCATCACATCACATGAGCACAAATTCCTGACAAAAGAGACAATAAATACAAAGGATTAGTTATAACGAAACTAATTCACAAAAAGAAAAGGAAGCAAGGAAGGAAACGAAAAAAGCTGACCACCCACCCTGGGCTTGAAACGGGGCTTTGGAGTATCAGCTTGGCAATCAGGTCGGATTGGATAGAAATCCCCCAAGTCCTCAGCTCCTGTTCTCTTCATAATATCAACAATCTCTGACAATCCCCCACAACCAACCATCCAAATTTACCTCATCCCTTGTTCATTGCCACAGCAAAAATCCAATTAAAAAAAAAAAAAAAAAGCCAGAAAACAGAAGACAATATCAGCGAAGCACTTCCATTAACATTTATCAAAAAGATTCCAAAAACATTAACTACGATGAGAAGAGCATATTACATTTACACCCTACAGGACAAAGATTTGATCTCTAAAAGCCATCATCAGACAGACATGTGCAAACTTAATAACAATGCATCTGATTTCTTTACATGATATGAATGTCAATCGACAATGCTAGGATCCCACCATTAATTTCAAGCCAACTGTCTTGTTTATGAAGGGAATAAAAAAAACGAAGAATCTTGATATTCCAGGCAGGGTAAGATAACTGGCTGTCGAATATTATTAGTACCTTGTTCGAGAACTGGCGGATTGCTGGTTACTAAAACAATAATAAAAGAATTCAATGATGTCCGTCGTCCGTCGAGGAGGATCGTAGAAAACACAAATTGCAAAATCAATCAATGGAAAGAGGAGCGAAACGAACGGTACGCTTCGAGATATAAATTCATTGTTTTGAATTTTTTAAAACTCTCAGCTTGAAAAATGACAACTCTTCCAATTTCTTTGGTAATCAGGCTTAGGATTTCTCATGTTTAATTTTTCTCATCCCTTGACATGTTGATCTCACCCCTTTTTGTATTTGACCATATTGCCCTTGACATGTCTCACCAAAGTTTTAATATTTTTAAATATTTTATCAGTACCCTAGCAAACCTCATTTATAGAAAACATTTGGTTATTCTCTAAAAATATAAAAAAATAAAAGATAATTAAACATGTTATTTATTTATTTTTTATTTTAAAAATATAATTTTTTTAAGAATCATAATTATTTTATATATTTATCTCTTTAACTTCAACTAAATATTTTTTCTTTATATATATATATATATATATATATATTTTATTTTAAAAAGCTTAATTCCCGATAAATAACATTAAAAATATCTAAAATTAGACCCATCAAAATGGGTTTAAAAAGCATATATATTTAATGATATAATACATGATATTTTTAAAAAATATATTTTATTTGAAAATATATCAAAATAATTTTTTATTTTTAACATCAATTTAATACATTTAAAAAATATAACTCACTTTTAAATTACATGAAACGACTGCATTTTCAAGCATGCATAATGCTAATGGTAAGAAACAATTGAGCTAATAGGCCTTGGAACCCAAATCAAAGTCAAGAAATATATTTTAAGAATTTTCATAAATCACTTTTAAATAATCCTTGGACAATGTTCCTTCTAATGTCATGAACAATTTGAGTAATCAAAATTGATGGTCCTGTTTACAAGATTCTCCCATAAAGCGGGGCAATTATAGAATTTAAGAAACAATGGGTCGAAAGGGAAACACGCCCCAAAACCGAAACAATTATAACTTACAAGACACATATAAGAATAGAAGATAAAGAAAGGACGTGACGAAAATAGCCGAAAGTTTCTAAGCGAGACCAATAGTGAGAAGCCACGTCTACATTTTGAACACACTCAAGCGTACCACGTCCAAAACGAAAAACCCTAGCAGCAGCAGCGCTACTAATATTACATAACCTCGCTGGTTACCTCTCTCCATCACCTCAGCGGTCGCCTCTCTCTCTGTCGATTCTCAGCAGATCCGCCAAAAATGGTGAGAGGGTTTCTCTATCTTCTCTGTTTGGCTTCCGAGAAAATCCATAGCTCTATTACTTTTTTCCATTTTTCTTACGCTTTCCCTGTTTTTTTGTGTTTGTTTGTTTATTTATTTGTGTAGCCGTTCAAGAGGTACGTTGAGATTGGGAGAGTGGCTCTTGTCAACTACGGCAAGGATTACGGCAAGCTCGTTGTTATAGTCGATGTCATCGATCAAAACAGAGTGCGTAATCTTCTCTCTACGTTTGCCTTGAATGTTCGTAGATAAAGCTAATTGTTTCCAACACTTGTTAAGCTTCGGTTTTTTTTCCTTCTGCTAATTTCTGTTGAGGGTGATTAAAAATAGGATAGATTATTGTAGCTTAGTGGACTAAGGATCCTTTGAATACTTTTTAGGCTATAAATTATTGCATACGTGTAATGCTCATATAATTAAGTGGATTTGATATTGGGTTTGGTTATTTGGGTTTTCTGAAAGTAATTACTTTAGCATTTAATAAGTGGTTTCATCGACAAGATCCAGTTATGTTCGTTAATGAAAAGGTGAATTTTGTTTTTGATGTTGCTAAAGGCTCTGGTAGATGCTCCAGATATGGTTAGGAGTCAAATGAACTTCAAGAGGCTTTCACTCACTGATATCAAGATTGAGATCAACAGGGTTCCCAAGAAGAAGGCTCTAATTGAAGCCATGGAGAAGGCTGGTTGGTTTCTGGCTAGATTTATACTTACTTTCTTATTTAATTTTCTTTCTCCCCACTGAATTCAAACTGTTATTCCATGATGGTAGATGTGAAGAACAAGTGGGAGAACAGTTCATGGGGCAGGAGACTCACTGTGCAGAAGAGAAGGGCATCACTTAATGATTTTGATAGGTTCAAGCTCATGTTGGCAAAGATCAAGGTTTGCAATTCTCCAATCTTGTCTTTTGTAATAGTCATTATTGTATGCCCTTGTTTTTCTAAAACCGGCATACTGGTTAATGTTCGCTTTAAATATCTTAGAATATTATAATAGAGTATTGTCATTTATGGTTAAACACATCTGCCTCGGATGTTGAATTCTCCACATGTTGATGTTCAAACTTGTGCTATATGGCGTCTTTCTGGTATCAGTTGCCCAGTAGGACTTTGGAGCCTTAGCAGAATCTGACCCCATCTTTGTAGGCTATGCTGAAGTATTAACTTCCAGCTATGAATGGGGAGTATATAATTGAACTTACCTGATAAATTAAACACATCTGACCATTGCAGTCTAAAAGGACTAGACTTGAACCTGCATTGCCTTTTATATTCCATGTTCATTGTAGCCTATCTTTTGTTAGTGATCAGCCTGTAGAACATACTTATGGAAGTAATGCTTGTTCATAGATGTCATGAATGCTTGTCAAGAAGTTTTATCAATTTAAAATGGTATTGCATTTGTTTCGATGAACCATTTTACTCAAATATATACACCAACTTGACACATGCTATAATTGCGCACATTCTGCAGAAGGCAGGAATTGTCAGGCAGGAGCTTGCTAAACTCAGAAAGGAGACAGCCTAAGATTTGTTCACTCCTGAGCTTTTCATTAGCTTAAAAGTTCCTAAATTTGCTCCAGTTTCGCAGTTTTATGTTTTTTTTTTTTGTGGCTTTTGATTATTTTCATAGTTAGTGACGGAAACCAATTATTATGGATCTTGTTACGTGGAAACATTAATGATATTTCTAGACTTGCTCATTTACAGTCCAATTTTTCCTGGATATGAGTTGTTTATATTATAGTTCCTTTGGCCCTTTCCTTTGGACAATTGTATGCATTTTAATGGAGAATATAAGAAAGGGCAATGAGGATAGATCAGAGGGTTATTCTTTCTTGTAAATTGGGTATTTTAGCGAGAAGGCTGTCTCTTCTCTTACCAGGATGTAGTGTGGAAAAGGAGACAGGATAAAATTACGAATTATTTGTCCGGTCTTCCCTTCTGGTTCTAGAAAGATGAGTTATCTCAGATGATGCCTGCATTTTGGAGTAGCTTTATTTTTACTCGAATTCTGTTAATCTCATACAAGTTTGAGATGGTTTGAGTGGGCTGCGAACCCAGTTTTTGTCCCCACAAACATTACTCTTCCAAAATTGAAAATATTTGCTACTGGAGGACAGGACTCGTTATGGAACCGTGCTTTGATGATACAAATCCGGCCACCAGTTGGGTTGTTCTTACTTCCCTAGTGGAGGATTGTCTGTCCACTCGACGTTTTCTTTTCAGCAGATTATTGTCGTAATTTCTGTTTTCTGAAGAATTTAGTAAACATTTCGTTTAGAAATTTTATGGTGCTCAAAACCAGCTCCACCCTTCCCATTCAAAATAGGCTGACAGGAGATGAAGCAAAAGCAATGCTTGGGATATTTGGGGGAAGAGAATGATTTGGGAGAACACAAGGCTCAGTAATCGGAGTAGACTAGGCCTGGGATCTTAGCATTCATCCAAGAAGCTCAGATTCCATCTAGGATGCTATTGGCGATCTTCTTCCGAACATCTATCTCCAGCTTGATGGAAGTCATTTCCTGTAGTTTTTGAAACCTCTCTGATTCCAATAGTTAATGATGGACTCTTCATCATAGTGTAGGCGGTTAAGCTCAGAGTTCCCTCTAGCAATCTCCTCAGCCTGTTCAGCCCTGGATTTAGCCTCAGATTTGCAACTGCGATTCCCCTTTCTCTTTCTGCTCCTCTTCCTTGGCTTGCCTTAGCTTCTCTTCTAGAAGAGCATTCTCACTATTGAGAGCATCAATTTTGTCTATACGGCACGAATCTGATGGATTAGAGCTTCTTTGGCCAGCCAAAGGTCTGGGGGATGCAATTTGTTTTTTTTGGAGTTCTAGGATCACATTCATGAAGAGAGAGGGGTGATTCCCAATCTTGTCTGCTTTGAGCACAAGCGTTTCAATGGTGGTTGAAGTTCATCCCGCTCCCGAGCTTCTTCCTCGAGATCTCCATCCTGCTAATCAAAAGAGTCAAGATGGAAAAATATACACTATAGTTACATGCTTAAGTTATACTATTTATTCTCAGTCATGTTTCAGTCATGCTGCTTTGGTTTTACTGGGATTTGAGGCCTGCTTTGGTTGCCACATACAAGGCCCAGCAGCCATATCGTGCTAGCATTGTCCAAGATGACTTCGATGAGCATCGCTGTTTGCATTGTACTGTTCATGGAAATCGTTGCACTAGGCACCAGGAAGCAAGGCTTATTAACGTGATTAAAATCTAAACACTAATTATATCCAAACCAGTTGAGTTTTCTCCTGTTTGGAGCCGAAAAGGCCCGCTCTAGTTCATTAAAGATCTGGAAAGACAACCGAAGGTACTTACAAAGGGAGATTTTAATAATTACCAGATTCTAAAAACATCACAAGATCAACAATTAAAACGAACCAAGTTCTTTGGCCAGGTGGTTTAGAGTTGCAAAGTCGTAATTAATAACTCTAACCACTCAACCAGGGTTCAGCCTTTGGTACCGACACAAGATCAACAATTTAGGTAGCTAGTTATAAAGTTACTACTTGACATTGCAAACATTTTTTTGCTGACAGAGAGCAGGAATGGACGCGTGTGCTCTTTGTTTCAGTGCTACATATGAAGGAAGAGAGCTTGTCTTCGCACAGCTCCCACCAAAAAACTGCCACAACAACATGATTAACAACCCAATTTCTCCCCACGAAATTTTGTCCCTCCTCATAAAATCCAATAAAAGAACATATAAACAGTAGCAGAGAGAGAAAGAGAGGTCAGGGTGCAAGAATGAACCGAGGAGAGCATTTGATCAACAAATATATGTCGTTACAAGCTTAAAGGACAAGCATACCAGCCACCTTTCCCGTAAAGAGCAGAAGCTCGAGAAAAATCATCCAGAAATGGAGCTGCTTTCCCGGAAGCAAAATTGCCACCCAACAACAATTATATGAACTTTTGTTACCTGGGTGATGAATAATCACCAGGTGACAGCCATCTCTCCCTCCCAATAAAGCATCTGGCATCCTGGAAATCACTGTGGAACTCTAGAGAGCATATGAATGTTATTGCACAAACGCAGCCATGTTGCCTACTGGAGTAAGCCAAAGTAATGACCAAGCTTGAAATGTATCACCAACAGTGCAGATTTCACAAGTTCCACTGAGGAGAATGTCCAAGTACCAAATCTTCATTCCATATCCGAAGGAGCAACAAAGAGATATTTTGGGTAACTGCAAAGACATGAAGGACTAGAAAAATTGAATTTAATATACAAATAATCTAAAAACAGGAAAAAGGAATGTCGGAATATTTGTTGAATCCAAAAATTATACATTTCTATAAACGTCATTCAAAACCAAAATAATAGAAAGAAAAGATGTTTTTTGGAAAAATTATTAAACATCTGAGGTATGTGTGGTAGTTTGTAGATTAACAGTTAAAAACAAACAGTTCCACAAATGAAAAAATGCAGCAAATTCCTTTTTCTGTTTCCTTCCCTCAAGAAGTCATAGAGCCTCCACTGACATTTTAACAATTTTCCTGTAACATTATAGAGGTTTTAAATTCTTACTGAAAAGTAAGAACCACAAAATGTTTTGGGAAATTTGAAAATGAAAGAAGTTCAAACAAAGTATAAAACTCAACTGAAATAAAGGTGATGCAAAATTTTGATCTTTCTTCTCAGAGAAGTCTACCTCATTCTAGACATCTAAATAAACCTCAACTCATTAACCTAAAAGGGAGCCTCAAATGATTCATCCCAAACTTCTGCACTCCCATTTGAGACATCTTCAACATCCTCTTCCATTGAAAGCCTGATATACTCTCTATGTGCAAAGCGATCCCACTCTGTTAAAGTTGGTTCCTCACGCTCCTGCCCACACCAAAAAATGCAAATCAGGCAGTTATGATCCCTGAAGATATAATTATAATGATGTAACCAGCACCCTTGGACCCCTGAGTATCCAGATATATTATTACAATATAAAAGCTAAAAAGCAGGAACGCAGTATAAAAATGCTGAATGTACCTGGCGAATAAGAAAGGGATCACGGCTTTCAAAAGCTACAAACTTATTGAGGTTGAAAAGAATATTGAAAACATTTCCTGAAAGTTTGCATCCTTTCAAATCATGCAGTGTGATGTAACCTTCCCTCTGCAACAAAGTGTCTCTGCAAATGAGAGCTAACACAAAACGAAGAGGATTCCAGAGTATTGGAAAGAACCAAAGTTTTTCACCTCTGGTGCAATCATGTCAACTATTTGACACAAGATATCCTCAAATAGCACAGGTTCCTGGGCCATGCATTCTATTCGGTGAAGCTGCTCCTCATAGAAGTATTGCAATTCATTGGGTGTCAACACACCATTTCCATCTAAATCTAAGCACTTGAACCTGTGAATGCAACTTAATAAGATAAGAGAGGACAGCTGACACAAACATCGAGGACTTCCATAGACACAGAGCATCAGAAAATGAGTTAGACCCTAACACGATTTGAATATGGTATGTGTTTAAAACCACTTGAGCATTAACAAGAGAAGAGGAGCTGTAAGATAAATGGCTTCCATGGACCTGTAAATACAACTTTCTAAGATAAGAAGGCACAGTACATAGAAGCATAGATGGCTTCCACAGACAGCATCAGAAAGCAGGAGTTACATGTTAAGCTTTGGTACAGAGGAAGCTTTTAAAATCATCGCACATTTGGGAGGGTGAAGGAGATGCACACTTAGTTTTGGCTTGGTCCACTTTGTTCACAGCGAAAACAAGGAGCTTTACATCACTGTTTAAGGTCAGGATTGTTATCCTGGAACAAGTGCTTTTTTGTCCCACCTTCAGGTCTAAAACAAATGAGGGAACAGGGCTGTTCTTCCTCTTTGAGAAACCAGAATCCTATACCTAATTCAATGATTAGAATGGAAATGGAACAAAACCTACACTCCCAATTCCCTTTGTTTAAGAACCAAGAGGAGAGGTTTGACAGGAAATTAGGGTGGGAGACGATATACAAGAGCAGGTGAGCATTCTTTGATTTTAGATATAAAATGTGTTTCGATAAATGTTTTGGCCATCAGGAGAGCATCTGATTTTCTTGCTGACTTAATAAGTTAACTTAGTTAAATTAGATTTCCAAAGAATTGGTTGATTGTTGAATTAGTTGGGATAGGAACTGATATCGGGAAACTCAAGCTATTCAAGAGTTATGGCGGGATAAAATAAACATTTGACATTTACACATAACCTATGTGAACAAAGGTTACAATATTTCAGAGTTGTGTCAAATGTTGATGAACATTTGCTCCCAGTGCCATTCATACCATCCTTTTACAAGCACCTACTTTTTCAATATTAAGCACACGTGCACCAGTACATCCCAGGACAGAAATGTCTACAGTCAATATGCAGCTCATCATTAATACAAATTATTATTGTGCTGAAAGGATAAGGCTACACCCCAACCAATGAACAGAGAAATTTAGCTGGAAGATCAGTTACTCAAACTATGGAGAACCGAGTACCTTCTAGGCGGACATGCTTCTGATACGTTTTTGCAGGGAGAAATTTCCCCTTGGGACAGAAAAGAATGCCATGAATCTGGCTGCGTTCCAGTACATCCCAGGACAGAAATGTCTATGGTCAATATGCATCTCATCATTTATCCAAACTTTTATTGTGCTGAAAGGATAAGGCTACACCCCAACAATGGAACAGAGAAATTTAGCTGGAAGATCAGTTACTCAAACTATGGAGATCACTTAAATTGAGAATTTCCATCAAATAGATTGAGTGAAATCGCTAACTAGATCCCAACTTTTTATTACTGACTTCCAAGCATTCATCAATGCATAATAAATAGTCTGTCCAAAATTGTAGTTTCCACATTATTTGTATCCTAGCAAAACAGTCCTTCAACTTTCTTTCTTTCTTTCGTTTATGTATCCATTTTAGCATGAACAGGCTACAACAATTATCACAAGCAAGTCCACCTTGTTGTCAGTTATGCAAGAACTTCATGTTCCATTTGTAATTCAAAATATTCCCAATGACAAAACGAAAGGTAAGAGTTTGAGCAAGGAAAGTAAATAATACCAGTATTCAAGACTGGGCTGAGATGATTTGTCTTCCTCTGAGAGCATGAAATAAACAAAATCTTCATAACACATTTTCCCTTCAACATTGCTTTTAAACTTCCTTGGCACCTAAAACAAAAGTAAAGCACAAACACAATGTTTGCACTTTGTTTAGGAAAAATGTCCCTGATACTTAAAAGTCAAAATTAATTTGAATCAAGCTTTGGAGAACCAACCAACCTGTGAAAATATTCTATCAAGAATCCTGTAAGTAAGGGCGTGATTACCATATCTGATGAGATTCTCTTTGTCGATAAAGAAATCATGGTCTGTATCCAGCTCCCAAAACTTACAGTATATTACATAGAAATGTTCATACGAGAAGTACCTAAAACAAAGGGCAGCAAATGGTTATAACTCACATTGGTAGTAATTAATAGAATCAAATCAGTTAAATGCCATATGCAAGTCTTTCCACATTATCACTGTATCAACCAAGAAGAGTCAAACACCTTGATTTAAATTATAGTGACAGAATCTTCACGTAGATTACAGCAGAAGAATGCTATTTGGTGACTTTGCAAGTTGAGTCATTAGATCAAATTGGTTATCCGATTATTTTTATGCCTATAAATTGAAGTTCATTTGCTTGCACTATTAAGGATATTATAGTCTAGTTGTTTAATTAAATTGAAGAAAGAAAAATTACGGTCCATTTTCTAGGTATTCCTATCATTTTTTTTCTTTTTAAATCATTTAAAGAGTTTGCTGGCACCCCAACCTTATAACTTTGTTAATGTCTTCTTCTTCATCTGCATGTTGCATTGCAGCAATAAGATTTCCACGTTTCAGCTCCCTGAGTGTAAGACGGCCATTTCCTGATCTATTGATGTAGTAAAATATTCTGTATATGACAGTTTCAGCTGAGCCAGTACAACAAGAGTTTCGGTTAATATTAGTTGCAAAAATGGAAAACTTAATTAATTTGAGAACAAACATTATAATGACAAGAGAGTATGTAAAAAGCATCCACAAGAAGCCTAAATGATGAAATGACCAGTTAGTGCAGCCTTTTCTTATTCAAGAATAACTTATTGGTATTGACTAATTTCTATCTCAGCTGATCCCATATGATATCAAAAAAGTCAGGAAAAAAAGAGACATATATATCTTGATCAATTCCACCTAAATCTCACCAACTAAATCCCTTGTTAATATAAAATAAAAATCCAGTATCGTAAATTGTGTGTTAGGAATACTAGTTTGTAATTCTTTTTATTTTTATTTCTATGATATTATTTGACTTTGTGTTCCTTAAGTTCAAGAACCATTTATGTTCCGCATCTTAATGGTCCAGCATTCTTTTAAATTAAAAACCATAAAAACAAACTAAAATAACATGCAACAAAAGCTACTACCATAGGGAAAATAGCAAACTTTTCCTTTGCCCTTTTGATAACTGCAATGGTTATAGTCAATAACACTCGCTGTGCTTTTTGGATTGACTAAAACCTTTGGTTAGGATATGGTCATTGGATAACAAAGACATAGCAAATTCCAAAGTGGCCATTTTCCCTCATGAATTGCTTTAGTAAACAATTGCATGCAGCATGAGGAGCCACTAAGATCATGGGCAGGGCAGAGCTTCATTTTCAACAATTAAGCAGCACCTAAACAATAAATGTTGTTGATGCTTAACTGAAAAGCTAAAATAACAAGCTAATTAATGAAGTGCATACCATATCTTTCTTGAAATTCAGGAGTGTTCTGTAAGAATTCCAACCCGGAATGAGTTGCCAGAAGTTCTCGGAGAATAGGTCTGAAATCAGACTGATATGGTCAAGTAGAAAATGATAATTAGTCCAATAAAATGGGTTGTCTTAATACAGAAGCTACCAGGAAGCAAAATTCAACAAGCCCAGCAAATGCACATGAAATAATGGGATGACGTGACAACCTGAGAAAGGTATCTGCAGTCTGGCTGTTTTAGAATATTGAATACTTGAGTTGCTGTGTCCAGCGTCAGCATGTTGCTATTCACCCAGTATTTAACAAATGCATCCCTACAAACAAACAACATAGCTAAGAACCCGACAAAATATATATTCAAAAGTAGATGCACCCAGCATCAATCAACATGAAAGGATGGGGTGGATTAATATTGAGAAAACAAATAATTAATCTCTCTCAGAATACTGCAACCATGGCATCTATTAAGATCAGGTGGAAGCTAAATTTCTGCTTGTGACATAAAATGGGCAGAAAATGCTTTCAGACAAGGTAAGGAAGAAATAACATGTTTGAGAAATGCAAAATGATATAAAAAAAAAAAAAAGCAGACGAGTTCTGCAAGGAGATTAGTCTGGAGGCCAGATTCCAAAAGCTTGCACTTTCTTTTAATCAAAATAAGATATTTAGGAGGAGAGCACAAGTACCTACCTGGTCACCATCCCAGTGCAGTCAACATCAATCTTTCTAAAAAGCACGTCGGAAAAGAAGGATGGTAACTTGCAAACTATCTTTGTCACAGGTTTAAATTCTGCACAACAAATGAATAAACATTAACTGCTTTGAAGTTTTTGTGTATCTTATTCTCTTTCCCTGTCTTGTCACAACAAGGGATGGGGAGACAAAAAAAGAACCTTGAAGCCATAAAATGAAGGGCTTCTTCCCCCACATAAGATGTAAGAAAAAGATTGTGCTTAGAGTAAAAGAGCGAATTATGAATTGTTTACGGTTCTGACCATCAATAAGCAGTCCATCCAGATCATTGTTGAAAAGATGATTAATTCTAGAAAGACATTGTTCTTTGAGTGCACTTGCTGCTGGAGGACCATTTCGAAAATAAAACTGCAAACATATGTATACATAAATGCTTCAGCCTTGAGCATACACAAGAAGATGAGAAATACCAATTTAACAAGTGAACCTCAATTATGACAGTATCTTACAAAAAAAGCTGACAGAAGTAAATGAGACCTGAGGTATGACTTCCCATTCTGATTCCCTAACTAATTTTAATGGAGAACGTAAAGACGAGGGACTGGTTTTCTGCTTAGACGTGCGTGGAGAACCAGATGAACTTCTTGGTGAAATCGGAGGTGCACTGCCAGCAGGAAACATGGAAGGCAACGAATTGACCCCACCAACACTCGCATTAGCGGAGATACCAGGGATGTTAATGGGATTGCCAGCTTTTGCATCATCAATTAAAGTTTTGACCTGCACTCAATTCAAAAGATTTAAACAAAAATCAGATAAAACAAATTCCATACTTTGATCTAGAAGTAGGTTGTGGGAAAGAAAAACCAACGGACCAAAAATGAATCATCATAAATCAGATTCCATGATAGGTAGAGAATATTTCTTCTTACTGTTTTGGCTGACAACCCAATTTATACTTCTTCATAATGAAAAAATGCTACATCATGCCTTCCAGTAATAGATTCAATAACAATACATGTGCAATAACCTAAAAAGAAAATTGCAACCACCCAATTCCGCCATAAGGTGTCCCAGCTTCAAGGCTGGATATCTCTGATGGAGATAGGACAAAGCGGGCTCCTACATAATGATGGAGAAAGAGGGGACACGGTGCCCTTCTTTCTACCTACGGGTAAGGATGGATGCCGTTATCAGAAAGAACAAAAAATACTATATAATACTGTTAAATTGTGCCATAATAACATTAAAAAAATCCAGTTCTCGAACTAAAAAAATCATGGCCTTATCATCAATTAATCTCAAACCGATTCCACACCATATACACTCCTAATCTAATGCTATCAACATCAATTTGTGATTACAAGTTACAACTTAATATAATTCAATTGCCAAATTGTAGTAGTAATTATAGAAAGAAAAATAAAATAAAAGTAGCAGTACCAATCGGGTGGTGTCAGAAAGCGAAAGCCACTGAGAGAACAAGACCTCGGGAAGTTGAGGGTTTTCTTTAAGCACAAAAGAAGGAACTTCTGGTAGCTGCAGCTGTTCTGTGTCCAAACAACAAACTTCTTCTCCTGCCACTCTATCAATATCCATGGCTTCTTTCTCAACAAAACCCTAATTCCTCAAAAACAAAAATCCTCGAATCCTTGACTTGTTTCACAGAAGTGGAAGATCGAGGGTGAAGTTCGATCGGAGATGGATGATTGAAGTAGCTCGAGAAGCGGGACGATCGAGGAAGGGCGATGTAGTTTACTTCGTTGGGCAGAAATGGAGAGCGCGCGTGAAATTGAGGGAGGGAGGGAGGGATATGCGAGAGCGAGAGAGGGGAGTTTTCGAAAAAGAAGCGCTTTTTGGCAACAGAAACCGCCCAGGAGAGGTACAGTGACAGAAGACAGAGGCTCTTGGGGCTGTTCTCTCAGCGACGTAGGGTGCCTGCCTGATTTGTACGAATTTTATACGTATGTTTTGATGTTATACGGTTCGCTGTATGGCACGGCTTCACCTGAATCCCCTTCTTTTTCGTTCTAATAAAATTTGTTTTTATACTTCTCGTAAAGGACAGACGGGCGTCGTATAAATGAGTGGATAAAGCCTTTTATTTTTCTTATTTTCTTTTTTAAGGGGTTGCTGGTGGATTTTTTTTACGTTTCTTCTTTGATATGGCGACAATATATTTTATTTTTAATTTTATATCAAAGTGTGATAGAATTCGTTAAAACGAAAATGAAATATATTGTCTGTTATTGCCGACAAAGTTTTTTTTTTTTTTTTTTTGTCTTGGAAGGGGATCCACTAGTATCAGACATGCTAGAGTTGCCGATCATTGATATTAAACATCTTATTGTGATTTTTTTTAAAACTAAGTTAATAATATATTAAAATAATATTCTTATTTATTTATCAAAATTTATTTTTAACATCATCATATTAAAATAATTTAAAACTAGAAAAATAAACAAGATCTTAATTCAGTCCAGCTTAACATGTTAATCAAGTAACATTTTAATTTGAATTATGGTTTTTTAATTGTTTTGAATATCAACCTAATTAAAGTTGAGTAGTTCAGCGAGTCAGCCAACAATTCGGTTGACTTGGTAAGTTATCATAAAATTAATCGGTACATTTCAATAGCTTTTTTATATATTCTATCCAAAACAAAGTATTTTAGTGTTTTTTATTCTATTTTTTTCTATTTAAAAAGACCACTAAAACAACATTTTAGGATTATTCTAGTTGGACATGTGATCTAGAGGTTGACTGGACCCAAATCTCTATCCAGAGCAAGACACAAGCCGAGTAATCCCTAGCCAGAGCATACCATAAGCTGACCATGGACAACGATGCCCGTGGTGCCTGCATATATATATATATATATATATATATATGAACGGTAACTTTCATTGAAGAAAAGTCAATGATAGACAAATTGAAGTCGTGCATAACTGTTAATACTCGTCGTCTTTTTAACCATGAATCCATGCTTGATTAGATCCTGTCCCGTGCGGTCATGATTTTTAGTGTAGTGGATTTCGAAATCATAGTTTACAATGAATGCAAATAGAACACTCGCATCCGGGGATTTTTGAACTCATCTTATTTCTCGAATCTATTCCATTTCGAACATCTTTCGAGGCACGGCGGATCGAGTTTTCAGACTCGGGATGATTTGCTGGAGCTAAGATGTTCCGAAAACAACGAACAAGATGATAATCTCGAAAGATTATCAGACACAAAGAAAACACGGTATTGTTTCCTTGGTTGTCATGTCCCCAAGCCAGTCATTTTATTTAAAACGATGATGTTTTAGTATTTAAAAAAAAAAATCTTAAATTTGACTATATCTAATTATTGGGTCACGGATTAAACCATTAGATAGCCTAGATTTAGCTATTTAGTTATTAAGTAGTTAGATTTAATAATATTTATATTATATTTATTATTAATCTGGTAAAATAACTATTTATATATATATATAAAATGGTAAAATAACTATTTATATATATATATATAAAAAAAGTCTCTTATTTATATCGTCTACATCGTATTTAGATTAACATCTATAATTGAAAATATAAAATAAATACAAGATCAGAGAATATTTGAGTTAGAACATAACATGCCCATGCGATAATGACAATTAACAATCATGCCCAATAATTAAACATAATATTCATATGGCTTACACGAGAGAAAAATCTAAACCTGAATTTCTAATCATGAAAAGGAAATTACACACACGTGTGTGTGTAACCCATGAGGGCACCCACCCGGTAACCTCTCTCGGACACGAGAACTGACGGTGTGAAGTTTAGGATGGGAGATTTTGCCGTCTACGCTCTAACTCTCAAGAAGAAAAGTCAAAATTAAAAAGAAAATCCCGAGAAGATATTAAGTAAATACTAAACTGCAAGGTTTTCACTGTATTTCATTCGTGGTAAAATGTACCTGGAATTATAGAATTATAATATGAAATTATTTTTTTTACCTTGATTAAATTTTGAATTGAGGGTTACACATAGTTAATTTTTCATTCTTTATTTGTTTGGGACAGCACTATTTTTTTAATAACAATGCAATTATTGTATTTCTACTAAAAATTAAATAATCAAAACATTTGATTTAGTGATCGCATATTAATTTAATTTTGTTATGAATAATTAAATCACACGGGCATCCTTGTTATGTAAATTTATTAGCCTTGGTTTTGTATAGTTGATTGTCATTTTTTTATGCTTCATTTGTTATTGTTATTTAATAATAGAGACATTTTTATTTTTATTTTATTTTATAAATAGTCCAAACCACTCCGCCATTTAAATTTTTTAGTCTTAGTTTTAAGGGTTTTGTTGTAATTTTTTTGTTACTGTTATTTATTTATGAAATATTTTTAGTTTTATGCACATAAAAAAAAATTATTAACACGCCTTAGCTTAACACGTATTAGTTATTACGCCGCCTTCCAGTGGCATGTATAACTGATAATAATAATTGAAATCAAGCTTCCATCACATCATTTAATGTCCTATTCCTTTCATGATAACATATGTACAGTAGTGAGATCTGATTTGGCGTTAATTAGCTTCTTCTTTTTTCCTTTTTTTTTTCTTTTCTTCCTTTCTTGGATTATGTACTTGTTATTCAAAAAATTATATCAGCTCTTTCATTTCTTTTTACTTTTGATTCGGTTATTCTTCTCTTAATTATAATTATTTTATTTACATTAATTATTTATAATTGAATTTTATTTTTTAATTTCATGATTGATTGTTTGATTTTGTTAGTTTTTTTTATTAAATTTGATATTTATTCTTTTAATTGATTTTTTCTAATCATTTCCTTGATTTTTTTTTTATTTTTCTTTGATTCCATTTTTAAATATTTTTTTTTATTGAATCTTTATGTCAGGTTTAGTGCCAAATATTTTAATTATTAATTTTTTTTGTTTAATTCCATTCATAAACATTTAATTTCATTTGAATTTTCCCCTGACATTTAATTTCAATTAGTTTTATGTTGAATCTAGTCTCATCCTTTTAATTGCTATTTATTTTATTTTTACATTGTTTTTTTATTGATTTTTTTTCTAGGTTCCATACCACAATATTTGTTTGGTTACAAATTTTGCTTCTTTGTTTATTTTAAACTTGCTTTTAATGGGGTTGTCCTGATTTCATGACATGAATTATGAATTTTAAAAAGTGATGTAGATTGACTTTGATCATTTTTTCAAAAAAAAAATCATCGGTGTTTTTACTCGCTTTGCTATTTTCAAAGTCGTCCCACTTTCATATCGTAGGTCATGTGCTTGACTTGTTTACTCGGGTTGATTGTCAAGTTCATCCAAGTTTTTTTTAATTATTTTTCATATGTTTTTATCATATCGGCAAGTGTCTATGGCTCTAGTTTTTTTTTTTTTTGATATGTTCAACCTTTGGTGATATTTTTTATGGTATGATTTTATTCAGTTATTTTTGTTTGTATTTATCATTTAAGTAACAAGTTTTTATAATAGAATTATCTTTTATTTATTTAAATAAAAAAAATTTAGTAAACATGATCAAGCAAATATTCCATATTTACAATTTATTTCTTGGTTATTATTAATGATATTTTTTTATTTACATAAATAGTTGATAATTTATTTAGTTAGATGATTGCATATATTTTTCAAGTGAAACTTTTAATTTTTTATGTAAAAATACATTTAAGAGAAGTATGCATGCTTAATACTTTTTTTTTTAAAAAAATATTATAACCTGCATACTAAATTCATGGTTTTAATATTTTTCTAGTTCTTTATTTTTCATATCCACACATTTTTTGAAAAAAAAATTGTTTATTTTTTTATTTTTTACACTTGGCATATTTATATTATTATTTTATTTTATTTTCTTAATATTGTTTTACATTTTTTAAAATTTACTGCACATAAATTTAAAAAATTATGTTTTACTATAATAATTATAACATTATTTTATTTTTTAGTTAAAGTACTTGTGTGATGTGATGTTGAAAGTGTTTTTTAAAATATTTTTAATTAAAAATATATCAAAAAATATTTTTTATATATTATATTTTTATTTTTAAAATCAACACAGTAAAACAATTAAAAAAGGCACCCGCTAGTAATCAGAAACGAGAAATGAAGGTGTCAAACTCTGGATGGAAGACTATGCCGTCAACGCTTAATTATAAAGAAAAGTCAAAATTAAAAAGAAAATCCCGAGAAGATATAATTATATATTTACAGTAAAGTCCCTCATCATTACCGTATTTTTAGTACTAGTAAAATAGAATTAAGTAATAATATATATATAAAAAAAAGCCGCAAAATTTCGAGGCGCTTTCTCTCCACGTTCGACAAACCAAACAGAACAGATCCTCTTTCCATCCCAGCTTCTCTCCTCGTCAACAACGTTGTTAAGAAATCAAAATCCCCTGTTTTTCAAGCTCAAATAAAACTAAAAGAAAAGGAATATGAACCTCTTCAGCAAAAAACCAAGCCCTAAAGGTGCGATCATGCCCCAACTCTCCCTGTTAAATCAATCCCATGACTGTTTGCTTGATTATCTTTGTCTATTGTTGTATCTGTGCAATCACTCGAGTTTGTTGATTTTCTTTGACGAATCAAGCGATCTCTTTGGGTTGTGCAGAGGCTCTTCGAGATAGCAAGAGAGAAATGCAACATGCTACTAGAGGTATTGCATTGCTCTTTATCTGTTTTTAGCCAATTTGGCTCTCAGCATTCGAATACCATGCCAGATTGTATACAAAGACGATCAAATTCTTTTCTTGTTGCTTTTTCCTCCCTTAATACTCAAGCTAATTCGTGATCAAATTCTCTCTCTTCTTTTTTTCTTTCAAGTACAAAAGAAGCTCAAACGTGTCGTGTTTCCCTTAGCAAAATTTTCAGCTGGAGTGTCTAGATTTAAGAACATAGTGCCGCCGCCTTTTATTTTCTGGACTATAAAGTGAAATGGGTTGGCCTGTTAGATGTTGAAACCTGATGGGATGGCATTGGATTCTGGTTTTAGATACCATTCAAGCTACCTTAGAGCACGCCCTCCTTTGGGAAGTTGAACGATTGTCGATAATGATGACCTAGGGTGGAAGAGATGGTGGGAACTTCTATGGCGATGCTAAAGTATTCCGATTTGCAAACTTAGCCTGCCATCATGTGAAGATGAGATCTTCTCTAATAAAAAACAAAGCAAAAAGAATGATACAGTTTCCTTTCATATGGAGACTCTATTAGAGATAGACTAGAGCTTCTGCGGGACTGTACCAGTGCATCAAACCTATTAAATGAAAGAATAAGTTTGGAAAGCAGACGTTTTTGTAAAGCTCTTAATTTGGTCCTTCTTAGACTGCCAAGAGCATAGGGTTCTTTAAATGGTTTTTGGGTGTGGCGGGCACTGTCATTTTATGTTCTTTATGTCATTGGATTCCGAGACATAAGTTATGGAGAGATCTTACGATTAACATCCTGCTGGATTATGAGGCTAGAAATTTCTTTGAATCTCACGCTATTGTTTTACCTTGATTCAGGTATAGAGAGGGAAATCGGAGCATTGCAGCTAGAAGTAATCAAATGTTGTTGAATGGTGATCTCTTTTCACACTTTCTCTGTTCGATTAGATCTTAACATATTTGTTATCTTTTTAGGAAAAGAAGCTTGTTGCGGAGATAAAACGGACAGCTAAGACTGGAAATGATGTATGTTGCTTTGATATGGATTTTCCTCATTGCTAGAAGACTTGAGTTTCTGTGTTATATAACTGTTCCTAAACAATATTAAATTTATATTCCTTCAATAACAATACTGAACTTTGTGTTCTTCTACTTAGGAGCCAGATGTAGATTTGTTGTTCTAGTAGTATTTAAAAATCAATCTAGTGCTTTGCATTCAATGGAGATCATTTTACCCAAATTTTCAGAAGTCTTGAAGCTTGTTGACGAGCATGATTGCCCTCAAACAGCCACCTAATTAATTCTTTTCAATTCTTTTTTTTCCCGGGCTATGCATTTTGCAGGCAGCAACTAAATTTTTAGCCCGGCAGCTAATCAGGCTTAGGCAGCAAATAGCTAACTTACAAGGCAGTCGAGCTCAAATGAGAGGCATAGCGACTCATACTCAGGTATGATGTAAAACCGTGTCTTTTTTTATCTGTACTGAGGGAATGGGTGTGGATTGCTCTTCGTAGTGCATGCACAATGTGCTCTTAACAATGTTCATCTGCTTTGCCAGGCAATGCATGCTCAGTCTTCAGTTGCTGTTGGTTTAAAAGGTGCCAGTAAGGCAATGGAAGCTATGAATAAGGTTAGTCATGGATTCATAGTATATGTAAGTGTTAATATTGATTGAATGTTGGATTAATATCCACATATTTCAAGATGCAAGATCTCTTTAATTTGAAAGCATTTTGATGAAAACAGTACATGAGTTCTTCTGTGTTTTTTTTTAACAATATTTATTTCATTAGTATACAAATCAGAACTTCAAATTTCATATGTTTGCTTTGTTTTGGGGCAATGCTGATGACTGTTATGATTTAATTGCAGCAAATGGCGCCTGCAAAGCAAATGAAGGTTATAAGAGAGTTTCAGAAGCAGTCAGCACAAATGGATATGACTGTAAGATCATGCTTTTAGCTCTAAATAATCTACCATGATAGGAAGTTCATGATTGTCAATTCTTTTCGTTCATTAGTGTTGATCACTCTTACTTTTCCATACAGACTGAAATGATGTCGGATGCCATAGACGATGCCTTGGATAATGATGAGGCTGAAGAGGAGACTGAAGAGCTGACGAATCAGGTATTGTAATTATTGATGTAATATGAAGATCTTCTAAAATAAGCTGGGAGTCTAGAAGTGCGTTATGCTCGTGGTTGCATGCATTTGCTTTACTGTTGTGTTGACTGGATTATTTTAAGTCATTAAGTGATGATTGTCTGTTTTTCTGGTTATATAACTAGAAAGCTAAGGAGCAGAAGATCCTCTATGGTGCCCAATAATTTACAACCCTCCACGCCCCCCCTCCCCACCATTAGGAAATCATTCTTTATGAATTCATTCAGTATCTATCGGACTTCAAAACAAAGAACTGATTACCTTTTTTCCTTTTTGATTTTTCTTTCAGGTGCTGGATGAAATTGGTGTTGATGTTGCCTCACAGGTTGGTGTTAATTGTAATTCTTTATACAAACGTTGTTTGCTGTGATTATTTTCCTATTCATAATGCTAACCTGAACTATATTTGGCAGTTGTCAGCGGCACCAAAGGGTAAAATCACAGGGAAGAATAGAGAGGATGCCAGCAGGTATTTTTCTGCTCTGAATTTTCCTTATCAAACAATGAAAAAATTCACATAAAACCAATCTACCAATGGCTTTTAAACCAAGATGCACTTATTGGAACAAGGGCATGATTCGGACCTCTGATCTTGGGGAATGATGGGCTTTAGCTTTTCTCTTATTACTAATGGAATCAAACAGTTTCCAAATAACTGAATAAAGAGGAAAAGGAAAATTCCTTTTTTTTCTATGTTTATTCATCATTTGTTTCCTTTTTGCAGTTCTGGCATTGACGAGCTAGAGAAACGTTTGGCAGCCATGAGAAACCCTTTAGATGACCATCCTGCATTTTGAAGGCTTCCCTCGTAATTTGATTCTTCACGGGGCTGTATTCTGTAGGCATTTTTTTTTCTTTTCCAAACCCATGTTTTCCCTCAATGTTACTCATTTGCTTGCAGGTTCTGATAATTTGAGACACCTTGTTGAACTGGATTAATATCTTATGCACAATGTTATCTTAACATTCCATAATTTGATTTCTTCCTGGGGCTGTATTCTGTAGGCATTTTTTCTTCTTTTTTTCTTTTCCAAACCCATGTTTTCCCTCAATGTTACTCATTTGCTTGCAGGTTCTGATAATTTGAGACACCTTGTTGATCTGGATTAATGTCTATGTGCACAATGTTATAAAAAATGAAAAAATTATAACGTCTCCACTCTGAATTGAAATACCATCCTTGTGCGAGAACATACAGCCAATTCACAGCAACCACACGCCTGTCATCAAAACAAAAACCCAATCAGTTCTAGTCGCTGAATTCCACATAAAATAGAGGATTGTGGTTTGAATCAGGAGAATTGACGAACCAAGGAGGTCTAATGCAGAAAAGACCATGGCTTTGGAATAAGCAGCTTTGGAGAAGAAGGGGCATGGAGGACGACAGAGAGGGAGGGATGGTAAGGCCATTAAAGCAATCAAAACGGGCAAGGCCATTTTAATTTTTTCATGGGCAAAGAGCCTGTTCTATTTTAAATCATTTAAACTTGTGTTGGCCCAGTGGAGCTATCGAAATATCATCTGCTGTTGTCACCTGAGTGAAGCATCGAAGGTTAAACTAACGTGGAGTTTCGAATTTCCCCGATGGAGAAACAACATAACAGTTGTGTTTGCATTAGGATGACATGAATAAACTTGCAAGGAATGAGAGATCCATGCCAAGGAGGGTGCAAATCGACCTTATGATACCAGGACGAGGCAAAGAAAAGAAAGAACGAGATTCGTCCGTTTTCTTTGCAGACATTTGAACATGACATTACAAGGTAAAACAAGTAGTGTCCACCACATTCGATGACAGAAAATGGAGAGCGAGACCTTCAAAGGTACAAACAAAGAGTAGTAAACGAGTCATGAAACAGAATATTAGTACAACTCAAGTTCCACATGTAAGAGGGCAGTCCCGAAGCATCTGTTTCTTTTTGGATGCGTCTAAAACATGTTGCAACCGTCAGAAACTTTTTAAGGGACAAAGGGGGAACGAGACTGGAAATGTTTTATCAGGATCTGAACTGGTCTGTCATTGCAGTAATTATCTCTGATAATTTCCCATACCCCAGGCGAGATTATAAATTCCAGGATTTCTTCACATGAAAAATCATGTATCTATTAGATATGTGAGCAAATTATTTTCTTAATGGACTCCTTGTTACTTCCTGAGCGAGAGGAACTCAAAGCTCCGGAAAGTGTCCTCACGAGTGCCTCTAGTAGCTGCAGCACGGGTCTGGGATGATTTGATCTCATACCCTGGTTGCACTCTTTGAGTCGAAGTCAGACGGCCACCACTAGAGAGTAATCGGCCTGAGCGACCTTCAGAAGGTTCTCCAGAGGAACTTGGCCTGCTACTTGAGATGATGGCTTTTCTTGAATGAACTGGATTAATGTCTTGTGCACAATGTTATCTTAACATTCCATAATTTGATTTCTTCCTGGGGCTGTATTCTGTAGGCATTTCTTCTTTTTTTCTTTTCCAAACCCATGTTTCCCCTCAATGTTACTCATTTGCTTGCAGGTTCTGATAATTTGAGACACCTTGTTGATCTGGATTAATGTCTATGTGCACAATGTTATAAAAAATGAAAAAATTATAACATCTCCACTCTGAATTGAAATGCCATCCTTGTGCGAGAACATATGGCCAATTCACAGCAACTACACGCCTGCCATCATAACAAAAGCCCAATCAGTTCTAGTCGCTGAATTCCACATAAAATAGAGGATTGTGGTTTGAATCAGGAGAATTGACGAACCAAGGAGGTCTAATGCAGAAAAGACCATGGCTTTGGAATAAGCAGCTTTGGAGAAGAAGGGGCATGGAGGACGACAGAGAGGGAGGGATGGTAAGGCCATTAAAGCAATCAAAACGGGCAAGGCCATTTTAATTTTTTCATGGGCAAAGAGCCTGTTCTATTTTA
>NW_011503762.1:0-8694 GCF_000495115.2 Populus euphratica
CATAATTTAATCAGTTGGTTTTTAACCAAATGGAGCTATGAATAGACGTCCGAAATTAATTAATTTATCATAAACACGTTCCATTATAACAACTAAGACTTTGATAATATCGAAATTAATTATTATTTTCCTCCTTCATAACATAACTACGAATGTTAAAAGAAGAAGAAGATGATGGCGTGCCCAAAAAATTCGAAAAAGAAGCATAAAAAAAAAACTAGCTGCTTTTGGGCCAAGCCCAACAAAATCTTTCTCCAATGGAGTTCACCCGGATTCTCCTCCTAACAAGCCCACCTGAACCTTCTTCAATGATGCCTAACCAAACCCTCCTCCACGCAGGCCCATCAAAACTCTCTCCCAAAAACCTAACCAAACTCTCTCTCTCCTCCCCCCATCTCACTGCCTCCATATTACGTGTTGGACGCTGTGATTGGAAAGGTTTTTTTAAAAATTAAATTTATTATTATTTTTTAATATTTTAAAATTATTTTAATATGTTAATATTAAAAATAACTTTTAAAAATAAAAAAATACTATTTTAGTGTGTTTCGAAAGAAAAAACACTTTGAAAAACAACTACTATCACACTTCTAAATACCCTCTAAATCAAACACACGACAATATAAATATTTTTAACTAGCTATTATTCATTTTCTACAAAAACTATTTATCTCCAAAAAATAATATCTTTCTTCTTCAAATACTATTTATCTTTTTGTACATTATTTTTCTATTATAATTTATCAATTTAAATATTAAAAGATTTTTATTTGGATAAAAAAGCTTGTTTTACAAAAACAAAGACTTGTTAATGATTTGCCCAAGCATGTCATTGTCCTGCCACCATATCTTATCAACATAGCTAACCACCACATCTTAATGTAGATTTGTCATTTTATGCTTTATTTTTCTTTTAATCTATGATTGATTTTGATTGGAATCATAAAAAAAAAAAAACCCTTCAATCATATTCTAGTATCTTTATGATGATTAGGAAAAAAAAACTCAATTCTTCATTGTAATTATAATTACTATTATTGGATCCACTTATTTTGTACCATTATATAGATTACACTGTATAAACAATGCATTTTTTTGTGATTTCTTTCCTTTAAGATCTCTCATTATTTTTTTTCAATTCAACCATGAATATTAATTTCCTTGTAGTTTCATCTTAGTGGCTTATGTTAGTATTGTTTTATGTGTTATAGTTTATTTTGCATCCCATGCTTTCACATATGCTAATTGTTTTAGAATATACTAACAATTAATTAAAAATTGATATTATAAAATAGAATTTTAAATTAAAATTATATTAAAAAATGCATAAGGACCTGAAATATCACAAAAAAACTTAGACTCTTTTCATTTTCATTGTTAAAAAGGCACAAAAATTTAAATTTGAACCATGAAGTTTCAATTTAAACACATTTGATCCTTATTAATCAAGTATTCTAGTTTTCGTTCAGAACTTTATTTTTGTTATCGCATGTTAGTCCATCAATATGGAGAGAGAATAAAGAAAGTTGCCCAAAAAAGAAGGAGAGAGAATATTTTAGTCAACCATAAAAAAATATTAATTTTAGTGTCAAATGGATAATTTTAGAAACGAAAGTTCATTGGACTTGGACTTTTCCTTCACGCTTATCGGAAGAAGTAGATCGAGATCCTTGTAATTTTTTTATTCAATTTGATCTTTGATTTTTCCATTGATTAATTTTTGCATTAGAGTTGAAAATGTATTTATTAAGGTTTTGAGGTTGTTTTTGAAATTTATATAGTTGAAAATATGTTGAAATTTTAGTGTTTAGCGTTCAAAAGGCTAAACCCTAAATAATTAGTGAATGACATGTTGCCCTCCCAAGCAGACAATTTGTTGTTTATTTTATGAAACAATATAACAAAATAAGGCATGTGGGCTTGAACTTCTAGAACAAGATGCACCAAGAGTGATATAAATTACTTCTTAAAATCTATATTTCATTAAAGTCCTCTCTTAATTTTTTTTAAAATTATTTAGTTTAAATTTTTAATAAATAGTAATTAGTATTTTTTATTTTTTTGCATAATTTCATAATACCTCAATGATATTATTATAATTAGTCTCTCGTTCTTTTTTCTATTAAATGATAAAATTACCATAAAATGCTCAAATATTATTTTAAATTCATGGTTAAAATCTATTTTTTTAAGACATGTTAGCAATACTTATTTTTTTATGATACAATTTTTTTTTTTACTTCGGCCTGCATCATAGCATGGGCCAATTGGCTAGTTAATTAAGCTATTTGGCCAACATTTTATTATGAGTAAAAAAACATATATATATATATATATATAGACTTTCTTAGTTATTTGATTCTCGACATCGAGAATATATCCAGGAAAGACAGGTTATTGAACTTCATGTTTAGACTCTAACCTTAGGTGTAAACAAAACTAAAATGATAGAAAATAAAAGATTTGTCCTTCGTTATTGTTGTTGCAGACAACTTGGTTCATTTTAAATCGGCTACTAGATAGGGCTAAGTGTCATCCTCTTTCAAGTCTAAGGTAAAGGACAATGAGGAAAAGAAGAAGAAGTTTTAGTAGTGGTGCATCAAAAGCTGTTGTGGATAAGGCTAAGGCTAAGTTTATGGGTGCACAAGGTAAATGCACTAAATTGAATTATGCTTACTTCATTTGTGATGATCCTCACTTTGCAGGGGAATATCCAAAGAGAGAGAAGCTAAATGTTATTCGGGCTATAACTAGCAATAAAGATAGGGGGTAGTTACGCACGCCAATCTTATACATGTGTTAAATTGCCTAATAGCTGAATCAATGGATTTAGCTATACAAACCAGTCTTGTTGATTAAGAGTTAGCGAGGATTGATGAGTTGCGAAAAGAGAAGTCAGGGTAGGAGATTTGATGCATATATAAATCAATGTAATTAAGCAGCTAATTAACGTCATGCTAGATTTGGGTATGGCTTATTCATTTGTGGTTGATTGATTGATGAAAGATCTTGGTTTGAGATTGAGTAGCAACCATACCTCTATGAAAACAGTGAATCCTAAGGCACAAAAAATTATAGGTATGTCCTATGATGTGTCGATTATATTGGATCGATGGAGAGGTAAACAAGATGTTTTGGTTTTGAATTTAGATGATTATGATATCATTACTGGTCTTGATTTCCTGAGAAAAATGAAGATTATTTTGATGTCATATCTGAATGGAATTATGATTGCAAGTGAGTGTAACCCATGTTTTGTCCCGTGTTCCAATGTCACACTGATAAATGCCATTAAAGGGTGACAAAACCTTGATCTCGACCATTACCTTTAAAAAGGCATTACAAAAAGGTAGAGAGATGTTTCTTGTAATAATAGTAAATGAGAAAATGGACTATTATGATGAAGTGCTAACAAAAATTGTTTATATGTTATAACCATTTGAGGATGTAATGTCGTCTTAACTGCCGAAGAGTTGGTAGTAGATAATCATATTGAGTTGGTGCCAGATGTGAAACCACCATCTCAACCCTCCTACCAAATATCACTTATAGAGTAGGTAGAGTTGAGGAAGTAGTTAAGAGAGTTGAGTAACATTGGATATGTTTGTCCTTATAAGGCTTTTTCTGGTGCTTTAATTTGTTTAAAAAAAAGACAGATAAGAGTCTTCGCAAGTGTATGGACTACTGAGCACTAAGCAAGGTGAAAATTAAACATCAATATCATGTTCATTTGATTCAAGACTTGATGGACGGATAATATAGGGTTTCTATCTTTACGAAGCTACATTTACAATCTGAATATTGGAAAGTCAAAATTATTGATGGGGATGAACTCAAAATGATGTGTGTAACAAGGTATGATGCATATGAATTCTTGGTTATACTGTTTTGCTTAACAAATGCTCTAACAATATTTTGTAATTTTATTGACGATATCTTGTATGATTTTGTAGACATTTTTGTTGTTGTCTAGTTAGATGATATTGTAATCTATAGTAAGGGATGAGAGATCATGTAATTCATCTTTTGTAAGTCTTGAATAGATAAATGGAACACAAATTACTTATAAAGAGAGAGAAATAATAGTTTACAAAGTTTGAGATTATGTTCCTAGGCCATTTAATTGGGGAGGGAAATTTTAGAATGGATCCACATAAAATTTATCATTAAATAGACAACACCAAAGATAGTCTTGGAGTTGAGATCCTTTTAAAGGCTTACAAATTATCATAAACGATTCATTGGGGTTTATAACAAGAAAATAACTCATTTTTCAAATAATCTAAATAAGAATAAGAGATAAGAATAGTCAGTTGATTGCCAAAAGACCTTTGAGAAGCAAAAAACAGTGGTCATATCGACTCCAATCTTAGGGCTGCCTGATTTTGAGAAGCTATTCGAAGTGTATATCGATGTTTTGAATAGGGGCACTAGGGGAGTGCTGGTACAAGATGGACATCTAATTCCTCTCAAAGGTAGAAAGTTGAATGATATTGAACATAAATACTTGACCCATGAGAAGGAAATGATGACAATAGTGCACTACCTTTGTGTATGGTAAGAGTCGAACATGTGTGGCATAGAGACAAAAACATTCACCCTCCAAATCTTATCTTATATATCTATCTAGCAAATGTTAGGAGACCAAGAATTCCTATCTCTTATTAATAAAAATTGGAATGGAAGTCGTTACCTAGTATTTTGGTCACTAAGAACCCTAACTGGTCTTAGAGATCGGATACGGGGACTAGTTGTGTAAAGGAAATGTATTAACACCCTAAATACGTTCTACTTAAGGTAGGCTATATTATTTTATTTTCCGATAAAATCTAAGGTGTTGTCATGTTTTCTAGTTGTTGGTCCGTCTATGATTTAAGAAAAGTTATCCTCGGTAAGAAGATCCTTATCTTATCGAGTGAAATCTAACCATTTTAACATCAACCAAAGAATTTAATATCCAGAATATGTCTTATGTATAAGGTCGTAATCCCAGATATTAAAAGAAAACAAAATAATTTTTTTGAATTTTTGAAATATTGGCCTAGTTCTCGAAACTTTAATAACTAGCTATTAAAGCCAAAATGCATGCTAATACCTATTTTTTTGGATTTGTGTTATAGAAAAATATGATGTTTTTTTCTTTGAGATACTTGACCGTATGCATTAAAACAAACAAAAAATTGTACTTTTTATGTTTTGATGAAAACCAAGTATTTTAATACCGGATTTGTATATTTATAGTATAAAAATACAAATCAGTATTGATCAAAATGCAGTAAATAATGTATGAGAAAATCACAATTTTCTTTGAAAAGATTTTTGGATTTTTTTTTAGCTGGGTCCAGCTCAGCCTATGTGGCAGGGCTGGACCCAGCAGGCCTCGTCAGGTCACTAGCCCAAACCAGTGACCCAGCTGGATTCTACCTGCAAGTGTGAATAAGTCACGCACACTTGCTATAGCCATCATATAATTAAATTTCAAGTGCATAGTGTTTTGTGCATTATTTTGCCAAGTTGGAATTACCGGAAAGCAAGACGAAGACAACAACATGTTTTGGGTTTATATCTTCCCTGTTTCATTTGCTTTTCCTCTTGTTCTTCCTTTTTGTTTGTTTTGCTTTGTTATTGGTATTCGTGTTTTTTTCCAATTTGTTTAAGCTTGATCATGGATACTGTGATTTTGAAAGAGGTTCCACAGTCCCTCTCCCCTGCTTCCTTCTCCCTGTGCTACCCAGTGCGCATCCCTTTGTTTCCTTTATTCTTTGTGTTCTTTCTTTTCTGGTGTGTCTGCATCTGCCTTATCTCCTTTCTCCCCCTCCTTATTTTTTTTATTGTTGTCTCCTTTCTCTTCTCTACTCGATCCCTCCTTCGGCTTTTATAGCTAGAGGATGTATGTGTTATGGCAGGCACATGGTAACAGCCGACATGCATTATAATGGTGAGGAAATTAGCCACGAGACATGTCTCCCCTTGATTGTAGCTCTACCATTATCGTTTTTACTGCAGAAACCGTTGCTTGAAGATAGTGAGTAGTGTGCAGTAATTCTTAATGAAACGACACCGTTTCAATTTCAAAATGATATTTCTGATTTGGTCCTTGAAAGTTTTTACTATTTTGTAATCAAGCCCCCTATAGAAAAGTTGGTTTAGAATCTTTTCCTGTTTGAGCCTTAGTTTTGGATTCCTTCAACTAAGTTCCTAATTGGCCATTAAACTGGTTTCAGATTGCTTCAACTAAGTCTCTAATTGGTCATCAAACTTCAATTATTGTGCAATTAAGCCCTTGATTTAGCCAAATCAACTCTTTAAAATTATAATTGGACCCCAGAACTTTAATTTTATCCAATAAAAGCATGAATTAACTTGAAAATCTATTTTTCTTGCAATTAAACCCTCCATAAATTTAATTAAACTTTAGATAAATTTTAATTTAATCCATAAACATCTGATTTTAGACCCTTTTTTTTCTCAAATTAAATTTTTCTTGTCAATAGGGCTCTCATCAATAAAAAATATACTGTTAAATTTCATATTTTTGGATTTTTAAACCTCCTCAACCAATTTTAGTCTTTTTTTGGCATTCTAGCATCCTTTTTTCACTCTTATTATTTTTTAGATTTCTTTCAAATATTTTTTTGATATATATATATATATATATATATTAATGTTTTGTATTTTCTTATTTTTTTATGGAAACCAAAAAATAGGTAACAACATAAATATATACCTATTAGGACCAAGATTTGTTGTCAAGATTGACAACGTTGCTACCACCTTCTTCATGACACAAAAGAAGTTGTTGCAGTGACAAATTTAGTGGCGAGAATTCTTGACAAAGTATGACTTTGTATGAGAGCACAAACTGGAAAGGCATAATCAGGTTGTGGAATCATTCAGCAGGCGCAAAGTAAATGCTATTTTTTTTCCTATTGTTAAGGTGGAGTCGGACATATTGAATCAACTTCATAAAGTTACTGAGAAAAGATGTAATGTACAAGAAGCTGTTTTATCTTGTACAAGAGGGGACGGTACGAAGATATTGGTTAGAACACGACATACTCTCTGCAAAAAAGGTCAGATCATTATGATAAAGGGGGAGCGGCAAAGGAATTTGATGATGGAGACTCATGACCTATTGTGGGTTAGATATCCAGGTAGAGAGTTGATGTTTGCTATTTTATCCCACACTTATTTTTTGTCAAAGATGGATGAAGACGTAAAACTTTACTCGAGACTTGTCTAGTGCGCTGACAAGACAATACCTTATAGCAGGGAGGCAAGCTTGCTACAGCCATTGCCGAATCCAAACAAGCCATATGTGTTAGTATCAATGGACTTCATTATTTGGACTTCCGAAGGTGGATGACATGAACAACATCATAGTTGTCATAAACAAATTTACCAAATACGCAGTGTTTGTGACTATCTCAATAGTGTGAACAACTGAGGTTGCAACTGGTTTATTCCATTCAAATGTGGTGAAGAATTTTAGAGTGTCTTCTAATATTTTAAGTGATTACAATGTGAGATTCATAGGCATATTCTTGACAACATTGTTTAACATAATGGGAATGAGACTGTATTTTTTCATTGTCATTCATATGTAAATTGATATGTAAATGGAAATGATAAATGATTTGCTTGAGGAATATTTGAGATATTATGTAATAGAAATGCAACAAAACTAGTTGGAATTGCTGCATATTGCATAATTTTGCTATAATCTTCAAAAGTCCTCAGCAACAGAAGCAAGCCTATTTAAGTTGATTTTGAGAACACGACCCCAAACTCCTACTAAATTGCTGTGCAAAAAATTGGTGGGGAAATTCCAATTTCATATAGGTTTGCGATGAAAAGTTGTAAATCATAGACCTTTCAAAATCATAAAAAAAAAAAATAGAAGTTATTATATATAAATTGAAGCTGCAAGAACGACCAAAGCTTTATCAAACTTTTCATGTAAGTTATTTGAGACTTCTCCATAAAAATCAAAAGGATTCAAAATGAAGTGAGTCACAAATAACCCTTCCAACAATTCACAAACAGTTTAAAAATAGTATTGTTAAGATCATGGATCATGGTCAACTTATATTTATATATAATAATAGTAATAATAAATTTATATTTTAGATTAATTTTTTTATTCAAACAACAATAACAATAAAGATATATATGAAAGCGGTTGAATAAATTTTTTTAAAAAAAATATTATACTGGTTTCATAAATTGAACATCTACTAATATTAGAAAAAAACATTATAGTTTATTCTAAATCTAAGTAAAAATTTAATGATATTTAACCAAATGTTATACTTGATCAAAATTGTTTATTGAAACCAATTTCTTATTTTATGAGACGATAATAAAAAAACACATCTATGTGAAAGCAATTGTACAAAATTTAAAGAGACAAGTTTTCGGTATGGTTATATAAAGAAGAACATCTATCAATATTTAAAAAATAAATAAATTTGTAATCATATATGTAAAATGATATTTTATTGAAAAATATTATAAAACTTAATTTTATTTATTTATTTTAAATAATCTCAATTAAAATTGTTTACTCATGTGGGTCATCCCACGCCTACGCTAAATCAATCTCTTTTAATTAATTAATATTGAAAAGGAGTTAAGAAACGGGCCAGATGTTTGTGCTGAGATGACTTGATATGCTTGGCATATTAATAGAAA
>NW_011503751.1:0-8741 GCF_000495115.2 Populus euphratica
CCAATAATCAAATCTAAATTTGTTACCTTTGCTTGCTAGCTCCTCGGCAACGGCGCCAAAATTGCTTGACCGCTTTTTATGATCGGCTTGTTTTAACTCGCAAGTGCACGAGTGTGCGATGTAGCAATTAACTCGGTAAGATCGAGGTCATATCCACAGAGAGCTAGATCTGGAAATTAAGCTAAGTAACAAAAAAAAAAACTCAAGAGAAATTAAATTAACAATAACTTGGTTGAAAATAATTGATGGATTTGTTTTCAAAGATAAAAAAAAATGTAAATAGATTTTAAATGACAAGAAAAGTAAGTCTTGGTCCAAATCAATTTTAATGGTGATGTATTGGTGATTTCTTCAACATATATAAGATAACTCAACCTAATCTCAACGATGGTGATATTAGATTGGAAGATATTACAATGAAGATTAGAAAGATGAAGATTGATTATTGCTTAAGAATGAACAAGTACTTTCATATTAAGTAAGACATTGAATCAAGCAATCTCTATACCAAAACTAAAGTTTGTGCATAAAAATTCAAGATTATAACATTACCTAAATGATTTCTAAAATTTCTTTACAATAATAAATCATTCATGAAGAAAATAAGAAGATAAACATTAAGATTCATTCATATCCTAAAGAACTCACCTCAATCACCATTATCCTTGATTTGGATCCAAGAAAGAGTTTAGCCAACCATGATTATATATAAGAACACTTCAATAAACATGAAAGAACTTGAATCCAACTGAAATAATAAGTTTTACAAACTAAAGAACCGAAATCTATAAAGAAGAACACAATACAATTTCAGAAAAAATTCGGACACAAATCTGACTCTAACTTTGGACAGCAATTCGACCCACTTAGAAACTTTTTTTCGAGAAGTCTATTAGAGACATATTTATAGGCAATTCTATCACCTTTCCAGGTCATTAAAGAACAGCTCATTTAGACACCTGAGTAAAACGTTATGGGCAAAACACCGAAAGGTGTTCTGAAAAATCAAATCAAGACAGCTTTACAACTACTTTGGTGCACGTTTTTCTTCCTCATTTATGAGGTGTCTCCTTCTTCTTTTTGACCCAAAATAATGTTAAAATATCCCCTCCAGCTTTCCATCCATGTGCTTGCCTTCTTGGATCAATGGATTACCCAAAATAAATCAATTGTTATTTGTTGTGTGGACATGTAAGATCATGGATTGTGTTTGGGTTGATTTGAAGGTTGATTTGGGGTTGATTTAGGGCTGATTTGGGGCTGACTTTGGGCTGAATTTGAGCATCAAATAAGTATACAAATGTACTTATTATTTGGGCTAAGATTGACATTGAAACCTTGAGTGTTTAATGGTTGAAGTTTGCACACAACATAAGGCAAGTTTGGGCTTGAAATAAATCATATGATATTCTTTTCTAGAATTGGAATAGAATTGATTTTTGGGACAAATTTGGAGCACTTATTTGAACCAAGATTTGCTTCAATCTTCAACTAAATGTCTCTTCAATTCTTTGTTCTGAATTCCGACGTTGAATTTTCTGAATTAATTCATTTAAGCTCCAAAAACCTATCGAAACATTAAAACAAACTTCATTACTAAAAAACACATCAATTATTATAAAAACAACCAAATAAAAACAATAAATACATATGTAAAATAAGAGACTTAATGACACTTTTGATGCACAATCACTCACCTAGATTGAGACTTTGAAAAACTGAATAAGGAAGTAAATTCACACTGACTCTAAGATCAAGTAAGGCTCTTTTAATTTTATGTTCTCCAATAAAGCAAGAAATTATAGGACAACCAGGGTCTTTATATTTCAAAGCATTATTGTTCTGAAGAATGGCACTTACTTGTTCGGCTAAAAAGGCTTTCTTTTTCACATTCAGTTTCCTCTTCATAGTGCATAGATCTTTCAAAAATTTGTCATAGGAAGGAACCTATTTAATAACATCCAGCAAAGGTATATTGATTCTTACATGTTTAAAAGTTTCAAAAATTTTAGAGTTGTTGTTGACTTTTCTTTGTTTGGTCATGGCTTGAGGAAATGGAAGCGCTGGTCGGGAATCAGTCTTTTCTTTGCAAATTTTAAATTCAACCCCTTCCTTACCCTCAGAGATTAACTCATCATCTTTCTCACAAGGTTCAAGAGTGGGTTTTTCAATAACCTTACCACTGCAAAGAGTAGTGAATGATTTGACTTGATCCATATGTTGGCTTCCGGGACCACTTACATTTGCATTGTATTGCCCCTTGAGATTTTGTTGTGGTTGAGATGGAAACTTACCTTTCTCTTGGAAACTGAGACTAGATGTCAATTTTACAAGAGTATCTTTAAAATCTGTCATGTTTGGAGCAAGTTAAGTATTGATTGTCTGTTGCTTTTCAATGAATGCATTCAATGTTTCCTCAAGATTTCTTCTAGGAGGTGGAGCATAAAGAGGTGCATATCCATAAGAATTTTGGAAATTATAGTGTGCTTGAAATGGTGGTTGTGAAGTTTGTACATTGTTATTATCACTCTTACAATTGAAATTTGGGTGATTTTTCCAACCAGGATTGTATGTTTGCGAGTATGGGTTATGGTTGGCCCTTTAGAAACTGTTTAAAGCATGGGCTTGTTCATGGAGACATTCCTTAAAAGAAGGCAAGGTTGGACAGTTACTGGTTGAGTGTTCATTTGTTTCACATATTTGACACATAATGTTTTCAACAGATTTTAATTGACCACTCTTTTTTAATTCTAGTGCCTCGACTTTTCTAGCTAAATATGCAAACTTGGCTTGGAGGTTATGGTCTTCCCTAAGGTTGTACATACCTCCACTAGATGTATGAGGTTGAGTTTTACTTGGTGCCTCATAAGTACCCGCGGTGTCCTAATTTTGAGCATTTTCAGCTAACAAGTCTAAGTACTCCATTGCGTCATCAGGGTCTTTATCTTCAAAAGTTCCATTGCACATCAATTCAACCATTTGCCTATCTATAGGTGTTAACCCTTCATAAAAATATGAAACCAATCTCCATGTTTCAAAACCATAATGAGGGCAAGTATTAAGCAAGTCTCAATACCTATCCCAATATTGATAAAATGTTTCTCCTGGTTTTTGAGTGAAAGTGGTGATTTATCTTTTGAAAGAGTTTGTTCTGTGAGATGGGAAAAATTTCTTTAAAAACTGTTGTTACATTTCATCCCAAGCACGAATGGATCATGGTCTCAAATTTTGTAGTCATGTTTTAGCTTTATCTTTTAATGAAAAAGAAAAAAGCATTAATCTGATGGTGTTGATGCTATAATTTGAATCATTATATATGTTGCAGACCTCCTCAAATTCCCTTAAATGCAAGTATGGATTTTCTAAATCTAAGCCATGAAAAGAAGGTAAAAGTTGAATAATGCCTGGCTTAAAATTAAAATGAGATGCATTGGGAGGAAAAACTATGCATGATGGTGCACTTGTTCTTGTGGGATTCATGTGGTCTCTAAGTGTTCTAGCACGGTTATTCTCATTATTCTCGTTATAAAGTGATTGATTATCTTCTTCAGCCATATTTTCTGAAAATAATGAGGATACCCTACAAAGTCTACCACTTGATGTACGTGACCACACTCTCATGCACATGTAGGAATATAATAAAAGAAAGAAGAAAACAAAAGAAGAAAAAACAAAAGATAAGATACAAAATTATATACAAGAAAAGTGAAAAGAGAAAATAAAATAACTACTATAATTCATACAAGAACTTACCTCCCAGCAACGGCGCCAAAAAACATGACACGACTAAAAGATTGATGTCTTCTCCCAAGTGCAGGAGTGTCGAAGTAATAAATAACCCGACAAGACCGGGATCGAACCATAAAGAGGTTAATTGTATAAATTACAAATAACAATAATACAACAACAATAATAATAACAACAACAACAATAATAATAGTAATAACAATAATAATAATAATAATAATAATAATAATAAAGAAAAAGAAGGAGAAGAAGATGAGAACTTTGAGATGGAATATTAATGTAACGATTAAACAATGATAATAACAAATGTCGCAGATACTGATATGTAGATAGTGTAATGTTTGATTCCCTTAAGCTTTTCTCCTCAACCCATGTAGCAAGCGTTGGGCCAATAGCTCCCAAGTCAGTTGACTTTAGGGTATTAGGTGTTAAAGCACCCCTTCGGGCTTAATTGCTTAGGTTAGGGAGGCTACGAAACCAAACTTATCTACATTTTTATTATCATCATTTTTTTTTGCTCTTTTTTTTTAAATTATATATTATCCCTTTTTTCTTAGTTGTTACCTTAACAAAAGAACATAAATAATATAATAATTCATTGTGCAACCCACAATCATATGTTAAAGTGTGTGTGTGTGTGTGTGTGTGTGTATAAATTAAGGTTTAAGAATACATGTTAAATGAGTATATGAGCAGAATTAAGTGATAGTAATACAAGAGTTTGTAAACCTGAATATTTCAAGAAGTATTATGATAAACTTTATTAAGAATGGTTACTAAGATGCGTCTCAAGAGTCATAAAAAGATCTCTTTTACTCTATCATCATAGTAACAACAATTTTGCACATGCTTTATGAAATAGAAAACACAGTTAGTTAATTTATTTTTTTTAAGCTACTACCCTTTCCCCCTAACCAAAACGAGATATTGTCTTCAATGTTCTAAGGTAGAAAGATAGAGTATAGAAGATATCACCTGAAATAACAAACATTGACAAACCTGAAACACACTAAAACAAATATAAAAAACAACAAAACACAATAATAAAATCAAAAGACACAAAGATTCACAAATGAAGGCTCAAATCTAATTTAAGCTTTTTACGGCTTTCCTTAGATGACCAATTTATGCGACTCATAGAGGGATCAATCACAAGAATGAAAGATTGTAGTTGGTCAATCAATTGTTCAGCAGTAGCAGCAGAGATTATGATTTGTCGTGCAGAAGATGTTAGAAATTCTTGTTTCACAGCATGATCAAGAAAAGACAACAACTTATCATAATAACCATTAACATTTAACAGACCTATGGTTTTATGGTGAATGTGCAGTTGGGCCCAAGAGAAAATATGAAAGATCTCTTCCAATATACCTAGACCACCTGGTAAAGCAATGAAGGCATCAGCATGGTTAAACATTGCATTCATTCGAGCAAACATTGCGGAGACCTGTAGTTCCTCTCCAATTGTTTTTCCAATGATGTCCCCTTGTGCCAAAGCTTCGGGGACAACCCCTAAAACTTAACTACCTCCTAAAAATGCAGTTATTAACACACCTCCCATTAACCCAAGACTGTCTCCCTCATACACTAAATGAATCTTTCTCTCGGCTAGCACCTAACCAAGATGATTTGCTGATTCTAAAAACTTCTTTTTCTTTCCCAGGACTAGATCCACCAAAAACACAAATATTTCATATATGATGACCTAAGGCACTTCCATTTCTACACACTTTTGTATTTGTTGAATGTATGGGTTGAGTAGAAATGAAAGGAAGGAAAAGAGGATTTTATAGATGAGAAATTAGAAAGGCAATCATACCACCTATATATAGGCCAACTAGAGTCTCACACACACACTCTCTCTCTTTATTTATTTATTTATTTACTTTTAAAAAAGCATGTGTATGTACAGGTAGTTGTGATTGTGGCTCACATCTTCCCTTGGTTTTACGTCCAAGAACGGCTTAAACGCCCTTTATGGGTCGAAGATAGGCTTCTCATCCAGTTTTCTTAAACAATAGCAAATAGGGTCTTTTTTAGTCAGATTCCCAAGACTAAGTCGAGCATGTTCTTTATGAAATAGTGGTCATAAATCATGAATTGCATGATGCACATCTCCACTAGGATGCGTCTCAAGAGTCAATAGAAGATTATCTAAAGACTCCTTACTTAAGCCATCCTTAATGAATTCTATTTTATCTTCACGGTTTATAGATACCATTCCTAAAGAACGATATTGTGCATTACAAGTCCATCTAGCACATCGATGATAGACTTTCAGTTATTTTGCACGACGTTTCTTTACAAAAGTGCTTTTACCTCTTCCAGGCATGTTTGAAATGAAGGAATTAGAGGACTCACCTGATAATCGGACCTTTGCTTCAATCAACCAGCGAATATCTTCAGGAATTCCATGATTTATTAACAACCTCAATCTTGCACATCTAGCACGGTAAATTTTTATAATCGCATTCTGAGGCAGAGCAGGAAAATACTTTTTCAATTTTTCAAGATTAGTGTCCATTTTGAAATGAGAATTGGAAGAGTGATTCAAAGAATTGCACAAATATATACACAGATATCAGTTATTATAGGAAACTGAAAGAATCGACTTAAGTCATGGAGTACCGTTGTCCGCCATTTGACTGAGGTGAGAGAAGCTAGTAAAAATCACTCAAAAAAAATGTAAGAAAAACAAAATATTCAACCTTTATCTACAAGATCATTCAAACCAGTTGATTCATTTTCACTAGAAAAATTATCAAAGTAAGCTTTTAAACAATGTTCATTTTCCTTAAAACATTGTCATTCATTGAATTCTCAATATCACAAGCCCCATAAGGATTGCTCCATCTTGATCTTAGCTCTCTAGGGAATGCACAGAGTTGAGAATTATAAAACAAAATTTTTTGAACAGTATCAACTTTTTGACAATTTTCACAAGTTTTGTAGAATGCATGTGTGTCCTTGAATATGGTGGGCCAATATAATCCATTTTGAAAGATTTTTATAACTGTCTTTTTTTACGAGAAATAACTCTCACATACTTCAGAATGACAATGTTTAATGACACTACTTATCTCATTGTAGGGAATGAATCTTTGAAATATTTGATCAGGACAATATTTGAGTAAGTTAAGGTCATCCTAATAAAAGTTCTTCACTTCATTCAAAAACTTTTCTTTGTCTTGGGTACGCCAATCAGCTGGAAAATCTCCTAAAGCAAGAAAATTGATATTTTTATCGTACCAAGGCATTGGACTAAGAGAAAGTAAGGATTCGTCAGGAAAGTAATCATTGATTGGTGTGATGTTGGATGTCGAATCTATTGTTACTTTTGACCAAAAATCCGTATCAACATTTTCGATGCGTTTTTCATTCGTGATTTCTTCCTCAGAATAAATCATTTATAAATTTTCAGATTCATCCAACTCATTTTTACTTAAAGTAGATTCAAGTTGATCATAAACTAATTCATCAATATGATCTACTTCGAATGTCATCTAAGGTCCTATTAGTCTGGTCTTGGAATTTGTAAACTTCGTTGTTGATTCCTCCTTGCGTTTGCATGAATTGTTGAAGAGTATCCTCTAAGGATCTCTTATGAGGTGGTTGGTATGTGTTATGTGTGGGAGCATGAAATGGTTGGGGTGGAGGTTGAAATGTTTGAGGTACTGAAGAGCCCTCATTTCTCCATCCAAAATTTGGGTGGTTCCTCCATCCAGGATTATAGGTCTCAGAGTAGGGATTGCCTACTTGGTTTGGAAATGGCTTTCTTACATTACTTGAATCAGAAGTTTGGCCATATAGCACTTCCTTGAAGGCTGGAATGGTAGGACACTCAGTTGTCCTATGCCCTTTGCTCTCACAAACAACACAACTTTCCTCTTGTTGTTCACTTATGACATGCACTTTTTTAATCTCAAGAGACTCTACTTTCCTAGCCAATGAGGCTAATCTAGCATTGAGGTCATCAGTCTCTTTCAATTGAAACTTCCCACTTGAATGAGAAATGGTGTTTCTAGACTTAACATGAACTGGGAGAGAAGTCTCCCATTGCTTTGTGTTTTCAGCCAATTGATCAAAAAAATCAAAGGCCTCACTTGGTTCTTTGTCATAAAACTCACCATTACACATGGTTGACACTAGCTTTTTAAAATCTGTGGTAAGAGAGTCATAAAAGAAACTCACTAACCTCCACATCTCAAAACCATGATGAGGGCATGCATTTAACAAGTCTTTGAACCTTTCCCAAGCTTGGTAAAATGACTCATTTGGACTACAAGAAAAATTCATCATTTGACGTTGTAAAGCTGCTGTCCTATGAGTGGGGAAGTATTTTTTCAAAAATTCAGCTTGCATTTCTCTCCATGTACCTATAGACCTAGGACGCAAGGAGTTTAGCCAAAGCTTGGCTTTATCCTTTAGAGAGAATGGGAACAATTTAAGCCGAATGGTTTCCTCGGTGCATGTTCTATCAATAAAAGTATTACATACCTCTTCAAAGTCTTTAATGTGTATGTATGGATTTTCAGAATCCATACCATGAAATGTGGGAAGAAGTTGAATCATGCCCGGTTTCAAATTGAAAGCTTGTTGGTTAAGAGGTAAGATAATACACGAAGGTGTACTTTGTCTAGCCGGGTGAAGATACTCTCTAAGAGTTCGAAAATTAGGTTGATCATTGAATTGTGGAGGTCCATTACCTTGAACACTCCCTTCACCCTCTACATCTTCAACATTAGCCATGATAAAATAATAATAATAATAATAATAATAATATAACAATTATATGAACATGAAAAGAAAGGAAAGAAAAGAAAAAAATTGCAAATAAAAGTAATAGCTCAAAAATAAAAATACAACAAATTAAGAAATTCACTCTCCAACTAATAAGCACTATTAACAACAATAAACATTAAAAGATAATTATAACAAGCATGAATAAAAAGGCGGTAATACCGGTCAAGCACTTCAAACAATAAACATAAGAA
>NW_011503750.1:0-1096 GCF_000495115.2 Populus euphratica
GTTTATATGGATAGAAAGCTAAGACATAGGTCTAAAACTTTCCTGCAGAGTCCAAGATTCAAATTGTAGTAACAACATATATGTCAGAATCTGTCTTACAACCCAGACAATGTTTAATGTTTAACCCATATCTCGAGTTCTAGAAGTCCAAATGACCTCATTTTTATTTTGTTGGAAAGTTAAGATAATTTTCCAGAACTTTTATGAAAATTATCTATTCAAATTCTAATATTAGCAATGATATTTTGTTTAAAAAGGAAGATATAGTTTGTCACCAAGTCAAGATGTGGTCACCCACTTAACAATTAGTCATCAAATCAATAGTTTTGAATTTTGGCCTATAAAAGAAGGCATTTACCATGTAGTTAGGCATTTTGATTTTCATATCAAGATTATTTCCTTACTTACTTTTTTTCTTTGTAGTTTTAATATTCTATTTTTATTTCATGTTCTAGTTTCATTAATATCTTGTTAATGTCATTCATTTCCCTTACTATATTTATATAATTATGTTCTCATCTTGTTTATTTATGTTTCTCTTCTTCATAATGTTTAGCTAAGTTTATTATGTCAAGGTGAAAATGTTTCATTAATTGTGTTAGGATAAATATAACATAAACCCAATATAGACTTCAATGCTTATATCCTAAACACCTTGCTATTAACATGTCTTATCATTTTTATCTTATTATTTCTTAATACCTTACTTGTTAAATGGTTAATCTAGATTTCTATTGTATAATACTTGGTACAATAAATGCTTGGTACTTTCATAGTCAACCGTATGGTATAAGCTACATCTATGCTATGAAAGGAACTTGATTTGTTGTTAACATAAGTTAGCATCATGAATTCCTCACAATATTTAAAAATTTAGTGTTACTTAAATAAAATAATTAATATGACCATATTAACAATTTATAATGAGTTATTAATGACAAATCATCCGATTGGAACTTCCTTTATGTATGGGTTCCAGTTGAGTAAAAAAAAAGGTTTATATTTCATTTATTTTTAATACCATTAATAGATCCTCTAACCTTCATGTTTTTTTTTATCATTATTTAACCTCACATTAATCTTACATCTCAAAGTC
>NW_011503750.1:1218-8743 GCF_000495115.2 Populus euphratica
TAGTAGTAGTAGTAGTAGTAGTAGTAGTAGTAGTAGTAGTAGTAGTAGTAGTAGTAGTAGTAGTAGTAGTAGTAGTAGTAGTAGTAGTAGTAGTAGTAGTAGTAGTAGTAGTAGTAGTAGTAGTAGTAGTAGTAGTAGTAGTAGTAGTACTAATAATAATAATAATAATAATAATAATAATAATAATAATAAAGAAAAAGAAGGAGAAGAAGAAGAAGAAGATGAGAACTTTGAGATGGAATATTAATGTAACGATTAAACAATGATAATAACAAATGTCAAGGTTAGAGGTTCCACTAATGGTATATCAAACAAGTATAGTATAAACTCTTATTATTGAATTGGAAACCACACACAAAGGAGGTTCCAATCAGATTATATATTGTTAACATGATTACATTAGTCATCTTATTCAATTAATGCTAATACTTGTAAATCTCGTCAAGCATTCATGATTATAACTTATGTTAACAATAAATCAAGTTCCTTTCATAGCTCAGGTGTCGGTTATACCATACATTATGGGCTATGAAAGTGCCAAGCATTTGTTGTACCAAGTGTTATACAACATAAATCAAGATTAGTCATTTAACAAGCAAAGTATTAAAGAGTGAACAAGATAACAAATATAAAACATGTTAGTATCAAACATTAAAGTCCATATTAAGTTTACATTATACTTATTCTTACACCATTAGTGTAACCTTTTCACCTTGACATAATTAACTTAGCTAGACATAATGAAAGAAAGCAAAATAGATAAACAAAATAAGAACATAAAAGTTAACTAAGTAAAGGAAAGGAAATGAAAGGCATAAACTTAATATTAATGAAAACAAAGCATAAAAAATACAAAGAGAGAAAGGAAGAGCATGATCTTGATCTGGAAACCAAGATGCCTAAATGCATGGCAAATGCCTCCTTTTATAGGCCAAAATTGGGAACTATTGATTTGATGACTAATTGATAAGTGGGTGACCAACTTTTGACTTGGTGACAATCCTTATCTTCTCTTGTCTGCCCAAAACGTCATTGATAACGTCAAAATTGGAGCCAGTTGCAAACATGAAAGTTGTAGGCAATTGTCTCAGCTTTCTTGTGTAAAAAATTCAGCTCATTTGGACTTCTAGAACTCCAGATATGGCCAAAATACCGAACAGTGCTCGGGCTGGAAGACAGATTCGGGCTTCTTTGTTGTTGCTATAATTTGGACTTGATAATGGTCTTTTTAGATCTTGGGCTCCATATGAAAGTTGTAGGCCTATGTCTTACCTTTCCATCCATATAAATTGGACCTAAATCTGAGATATATAGCTCTAGATATGACCCAATTACCGAACAGTATTCCGGTTTGGATTGCACCGATATCTCTTTTCTAAGTTTGGCCATCTCTTTATCCTTGCAATTTAAGTTCTCCAAGTCATCAATCAATCCTTTCATTTATGTGATAAGCCTGCATTAAAAATAGACATTTACCACAAATTATAGGTATCTTATATTATTAGATACATTCTTGTAAAACATATTTTAGTTAAGGAGTTATTGATACTTCAAGTGCAAAATGATGATATAAAACCATGATAAAAATGCACTTTTAAGTACTAATCAATGACTAATTGACGAGTGGGTGGCCAACTCTTGACTTGGTGACAATCTTTATCTTCTCTTTTCTGCCCAAAACATCATTGATAACATCAGAATTGGAACCACTTGAAACATAAAAGTTGTAGGAAATTGTCTCATCTTTTCAAAAAAAAAAAAAGTAGAGGTCATTTGAACTTCTAGAACTCCAGATATGGGTCAAACATTGAACAGTGCGCGGGCTGTAGGATAGATTCAGACTTCTTTTTTTCTTGCTATAATTTGGACTTGAAAATAGCCTTTTTAAATCTTGGGCTCTATGAAAGTTGTAGGCCTATGTCTTACCTTTCCATCCATATAAAATAGACCTAAATTCGAGATCTATAGTTCTAGATATGACCTAATTACCGAACAATGTTTCGGTTTGGACTGCACCAACATCTCTTTTCTAAGTTTAGCCATCTCTTTGTCATTTCAATTTCAGTTCTTAAATTCATCAATCAATCCTTTCATTTATTTGATAGGCATGTATTTAAAATGAACATTTACCACAAATTAAAGGTATCTTATATTATTATATATGTTATTATAAAACATGTTTTAGTTAAGGAGTTGTTGATACTTCAAGTGCAAAATAATGATATAAAACCTTGATACAAATATACTTTTAAGTACTAATCATTGACCCAATCACCCTTTCTACCATGCTCTCATTAGAAACAAATAGTTCTCCATCTGCATACCAACACAGGTAATCCTCTACGAACCCTTTGGTTAAAAGATGCATCGCTACAGTATTTGGATGCAGAAGCTTTTTATTTTTACACTTGCTATATAGACACTTAATACCGTTTTCAGTAAAATTTCTCGGAATAGATATTGTAAAATTAATAAAACCCTGAACCCCATTACAAAAATCCATCCTCCGTAATCTTTGAGGTGAGTCTCAATACATCCATGAACGATCATCCATGACTTCTATCCAACCTTTATAAAATTATGGTGACAACATGTATTAATTAACTATATTAAGTAAATAAGTTTACAAAAATATTGGTTTGCCTCGACATTATCTAACAAACTAAAAAAGGACTTCTCTTAAATGTTCGTTATCAATTACAAATGTCCATACAAATTTATACAATAGAATTGATGAAAATTAAAACAATCTTGTTAAACAAGTTATTATTTATTTCATCACAACACATATAATTTGATAATTCAACAAAGTTTTAACAATTTATGAACAAATACAATTTGAAAAAATCCAAAACAAACCTTAACAACTTCAAAATTATACATTCATACTACAAGTTTCTTTGACAAATAAAAATAAAACATGTACATATACTAACAAAATACATATATTAAAAAAATTAAAATTGATAAAATTGATATTTAAATGTTAAAATTAAAAAGGATAGTTTTACTTATAAAAATGATAAAATCCACAATAAATCAGAGCATAGATGTTGTGATCAAGTGCAAAAGTACAAGAAAGATGACTTGTGTTAAGAAGAGGGGGATATTTTTAGGTTAGGTGGGTGGTTGTTTGCAGTTTGGAAAGGAAAAGTTGGGATGGAGAAGAATAAGAAGAAATAGGGGAGGAGAGGGTCGACAGTATGGAGATATATTTTCTTTTACCAATGGAATCACCGACGGCCACATTCTATCGGTATAATTGTCGGTAATACGTTAGTAATTTTGATGGTGAATGGGTCATGTCATTGTATGGAGATCTCGGTTTGAATCCCTTGGTCATTCCATTGGTAAAATCACTTGCGAAAAATCCATGTCATCAAACTCTTTTTTTTTCTTTAAAAATTCTATATATTCTGTTTGAAATTTGGTAGGTAACTATCGACAGAATTAATCCGTTCATATATACTGATTGAATTTTAAACAGATTACAAGCTGCTAGTAATTATTATGGATAATAAATACAAATAAAATGTATTCTATCAGTAATTATTACTGATAAAATCATTCTATTGGTTTTAGCTAAATTTATGGTAGTGTATATATTCCCATTTCATATAATTTTAAGGGGTGATAAAAATAAACCTAATTGATTTGTTTTTAATTTAAATTTTATGGTATTATAAGCATCATAAATATCTCTTATGTTTTTTATGAAAATGGTTTTCAAAAAAATAAAAATCATTAATATGTTAAATATATATTAGTAAAAAGAACATGGTCTTATGATACCATCAAAATAAAATATTATTTATAATAAAAAATTGGTAATAATAAATGGTAAAATATAATAAGCCATTTCATAATTAAATATCAAATTTAGTTATATAAAAAGTATCAAAACTTATGAACAAGGTCAAATTTATACAAATTTATTTTTATTTTCTTATAAAGTTTAGATTTTTTATTATTATTTATAGCAATCCTTAAACTTCATTTAACAGATAACATAACATTAATTATTATTCTACTACACGTCCCTTGATTTATTAACTGATATTTTAGTTTGTTTGGAAATTTGTATTGGCATTGTCATTTCTTCATATTTTTTATTCTTATTTTTTAATTGAATAAATCAATATTTCTACATGATTGTTTTAATTTTCATTAAATTATCTTGATTGAATATGGTCTACAGTACTGGCAAAGATACCTTAGGGCGGGAGGCTGGAACACGCGCTCCCCCTCGAGTTCAATTCAATTCTTATAGTCTAAGAATATTTCATATATGTTCTTAATTATTTAAAATTATTAAATAGGTCCTTCAAAATATTTGATAAAACCAGAGTTTATGAATGTAAACTAAGATTTTCTACTCCCATTGAGTAATTCATCATGTGATTTAGCATATATATTTATCTCTTTTCATGAGAGAAAAAATTATATTTTCATATAAAAAATAATACATATCAAATTAAAAAATATGAAAAGGTTATATTTCCACTTGTCAGTCAAATATATTTTTATTAGTTATTAGAAAATTATCATTTGGTAATAGTAATTGTATCAATTATATTTATATGTTTTTGGTATTTCAAAGTTGTTAAAGGGTTTTTAGTAATAGTAATTGTAATTGTTAGTGTTGTGATGTCGTGGTCATATAAATTAATTACTCTAACTTAAGTAAACAAGATAATATAAAAGCAAGGGGTTAATCCCTTAAGAAAATTTTAGTTCAGATTTTTATGCTAAACGTTATGTGAATTTAGGAGGGGACGTTTGAGATTATCTAGACTATAGTAGAATTAAACAATCAAGCTAAATTAAATAAATCAGAAAATTATCAAGAAAATAAACATTGGTTTTAAGTAAACATCCACCAAAGAAAATCAAAACCGATCATTGAAACGAAACATCAATTAATATTCTGAATCTTTATCTTTTCTTAACATTGATTAGTTAACATATTTGTCATATAACTATCCCTAACCATCAAATAATCTCAGCGTCTATACTAGTAATTTCTGCACTAGTAATTTAATTTAATGGTAGCTTTAAGAACTAGATAAATTGATTAATCTAGACAATATAATTATCCACAATTCATGTTTAATTTTTTTGAATGTTCTCCCTAAGATTAATAATATAGATCCATCACAATTATTAAACTCAGTTGCTTTGCAAGTTTATATACCATAACTCCAGTTTTGATATCAAACTTACCAATAGAATGTTTACAATAATAACTTAAAGTCCGTTCTAACAATTAAAATAAACAATTATAAGACATAAGTATATGAAAACAAATATATTCATCATATAAACTGAAAATAAAAGGTAAAATAAATTTCACAGTTCTTAAAATCCAAAGGTTTTTGTGTCCTTACAACCAAGAAAAAGAGTTTACCCTTACATATTTATTGAACAATTAATAAAAAAAAAAGAAGAAGAAAATGCATGATTTTAGGTTTATGGAGGAAGAGGTGTGTTTTTCTTCTCTCCTAACTACCCTCTTCTTTCCTTTCTCTCTCTCTTTTTTTTTATATATATCTGAGGAAACCCTAATCTATTTTTTAAAAAATAGTCCTTTTCTATGTAGACAATTTACATATTTAAGTATTTTACTAACTATTTTCCTAAACAATCGGAAATAGCCTTGCATAAAATTTTCAAGTTTTGACTTTTGATTTATAGAAACTAAATTGCTGAAATAAAGACTTGGATGTTTGTTTGGATAATTTAGGAAGTAGACTTGTTTCACAAAACATGTCTGCTAATAGAATTTATATGTCATCTTATAAAAATCATATTTCTCTTATATGAGTTTTTTCCCACTGAAATTTGATATGTTGATAGGTTTTCGAGTCAGAAATCCAATAAAATTGAGTTTGCATCAAATGAACTTCTCTAACTCAAAATATTCAAGTTGCAATGACCAAAGGCCAACATTGACAGAATACGAGATTTGTTTTTGAATGTTGTGATTTCCATGCTTTTTTTTTCCTTGCGATATATGTATAGAAAAGTATGGATGTTAACTCAAGCTGGAATCACTTTGTTTCGACTTTTAGAATTGAAGCTTTGCATAAAACATCGATCGGATATCAAATCTGCCAATTATTTTCATTTTTTTTTAATCTTACATCCAAAAGTGCTTTAAAACATAAAAGAAAAAATATCAAGACATTTTATATATAACTCATAGGCAAAATACTAGGTAAATATGGGTAAAACTATCAAATAATAAGGTTGTATTAATTGGTACAAATATTTTTATATAAAAAAATTCATGATTCTATGTTTTCTTGATATGTTTTTTCATTATATTTTCCAATAATAAATAAATATTTTTTCTAAAAAAATAATTTGAATATGTGAGTTGATAAATACATTATAATACCTTTTTCACTTACTTTATCTCATTAACTAGGGATCCTTTATCCTACTAATGGTTTCACATTTGAGATGGTAACATTTCTTTATATGCATACAAATAAATAAATGTAGTATGCTCTTGTATTTTATATCTTGTTGTTATTCTTTTCATTATTATTCTTTTTATTTTTATTTATTTTGATGATAATAGATGCTAGAATTTTATTTTATTTTGTAAGTTTGAAAAAAAAAATTGTAACATATTATGAGTTAATTTGAACAAGGTCCATATGACCCTAAAAAGTCCGTTGAGAATAAGTGATGGCTTATAAGCTTCATCCATTATCCTATCAAGCCTAATGCTCGCATATGAAGAAATGAGGATCGAGTCTTCAAACCTATCAAATAGTAATCCCTTATCATACCAATGGTTTCACTTTTGAGGTGATAATATTTCTTTATATATATATAGCATGCCCTTGTATATTATATCTTGTTGTTATTCTTTTCATTATTATTGTTATTTATGTTTTTATTTATTTTGATGATAATGCATGCTAGAATTATTATTATTTTGTAAGTTTCATAACATTGTTTTTATATCATATTATGAGTTGATTTGGATGAGATCAATGTGATCTTAAAAAGTTTTTAGAGAATGAGTCATGATTTAAAAGTCTAATCCACCATACTCTCGAGCTCAATACTCAACATCTTAAGAAATGAGGGTTGGGTTTTCATACCTATCACATGGTGATCTTTTATTTTATCAATGGTTTCACTTTTAAGATGATAATATATATATATATATATATATATGTCCTTGTATTTTATATTTTGTTGTTATTTTTTTTAATTATTTTGGAAATAATACATGCTAGAATTATTATTATTATTTTGTGTAAGTTTCATAACATTTTTTTTTGTAACATATTATGAGTTGATTAGAGCTAGGTAAATGTGACCTCAAAAAGCTTGTTGAGAGGGAGTAATGATATATGAGCATAATTTATCATCTTCTTGAGTCCAACATTCGCATCTTAAAAAATAAACATCAGGTTTTTAGACCATGTTTTTATTTCAAATTACTTTTTAAAAAAATCTAGGTTTATTTTAGGCAAATAATTAGAAATGTCTATTAGGTACGTAA
>NW_011503731.1:0-8816 GCF_000495115.2 Populus euphratica
TTTAAATTTAAAACTAATAAAGTATTAGTCTAGTGATTAAAATATAATTATATCCTTTTAAAAATAAAAATATAAGTTTGATTTTAAAAAAAATGCGCCTAGGAGGAGGGGCAGTTACAAACCTCAAATGGGATTGGTCTTATCCTTTAAAAAAGTATAAGGATATCGAGGTAAAAATAAAAAAAAAATTAAAGAAAAAAATTAAAAATTAAATAAGAATTTATAATAGTATTTAAAAAATATATTAAAACTGAAGAGTAAGTGAATTTTTTGAAGTTCCAAATAAAATAAAATAAAAAGAAATGGTAAAAAGGGCAAAGCCCATCACCTTGCCCACAGTAATAGGCTAGAATCCGTGCGCGTGCCCATACTTTATTTTTATGTCCTACTTTTTTTATAAAAAGAATTAGATTGGTGGTCACGGGAAGGAAATATTGTTGCCAGCAAGATCTGAACCTGTGACCTGCATTCACTGTCATGGGCACCTCAACCGACTACGCTACAACATACAAATATTATAAAATAATTAAAAATATATATTATGGTGCTTCAATGTTTATATAAATAGTAAAGCATTGTTAAAAAAAAAAAAACTAATTCCTTTAGAATGTTTAGGTAATAATAAATTCTTATTTATAATTTTGATGATGCATGACCTAAAAATACATAAAAATATCAATTAATCATCAATACTAACATGTAAAATAAAAGATGTTAAGATTAGAAATATATATAGGTTTTTTACTTGATTAATGATACATAAGCAATCCTCTAAACATCTTTCTCAATAACATGACATATACCATTAGTTTTAACTAGATTTGTCGCTTGTGTTTTATCACAAATTGGTTAAGGTTTATTTTAATATTAAAAAATATTAAAAGAAATTGAAATTCAAATCATTGATTTAATTGGTAATTTAACTAATATAATTAAAAAAATACAATAATAGTTAATAAATTAAAAAAAAAACAAAAAGAAAAGTTAAAAAGAATTCAATTTGAGCCTATCCAGATTACAAAACAACTCAGTATTGAAGAATAAAACTAAAAAAGTTAAAAAATCTTAGTTAAATTGAGGTAACTTGCAAATTTTATAATTATGGATATAAGATTAAGATAATTTTATAAAAAAAAAAGTATAAAACAAAGTTTAAAGATCAATTTTTAATAAATCAAATGAAAATATGATAATTACATATAAAGAAAAAAAATTAATTATTTTTAATTTTAATTTTAATTAATTTAATGTTACATGAACACATCAGTTTCTTATAAATTTTTTCCATGCGTAGTCTAATTTTGTTCTTATTCACAAACTAGCAAAAATAGGTTGTGATTGGCTAGTTTGACCGAGATTGCAAATGACCTAAAATCAAGATTTCTTTATTATACAAAACCCAAAACCTTTCATGAGAATTTGTACGGTAAACATTGTTATCATAACCTAAATTTCAACTCTTAATTTTGTATATTTTGAGAAATTAGAAAAAACATTCAAAAATATGGTTTCCAACAAGTTTTAGTTAATTTTGTTATTTTCTTCATTTTTTTTGTTTAATTTTTTTGTGTTAAAAAAATCTTGAAAAACATGAAAAATTAAAAAAAATACAAAAGTTTTAGTTATTTTCTTCATTGCATTTGTATATTTCTGGGCAAACAATAAAAGGCAGAAACAACTGATTCTCGTGCATTATTCGGGTTGAATTTTGATCCTAATCAAGCCTCATGATGGCCCAGAAATGAAAGATATGTGTCTTCTAACATGTCGGATACAATCTTGGCATAAAAAATCAGGGTTTAATTTCTAGAATCAATTACAATTTCGTGTCAAACATGCACCCTTAATCAACCTCCTTTCATGACCAGCAGCCCTGCCTTTTCATTCTGATGCAAGACTCAAATATCAAACTATGATATTCTCTCCACAAATCAAGCAAAGAAGCACTGATGGCCAAAGTATAAACTGATTTCTAATATTGGATCCTCATAAAAGCGGTGATTTATTTTCTTTTCTAGAAAGAATTAATATTCACCTTTAAAAAGGGGAATTCAACAGCAAACCAAGGGGAACGAAGAAAGAGGGGCAGGAACATTAGAGAGAATAAAAGCAAGAGGCAGGGACACACACACCAGAGAAAAATAGAGGCAGAATTCGAGACATTAAATAGTGGGGAGAGGCAATTACAGTAATGAATCCGATACATCTTGTTCATCCTAGGAGTAATAGCCTCACTTAATCAGGTCCAAATCTTCGTTTACTGATTTTGAATCATACTCTCGGCAATATATCCTTGTGTAAAGCCTGTTAGCAACCATTAAGTTCCCACTTGTTCTTATTACATGAACGTATGCATGAATGAATACTAGTCACCATGAATCGGTAACTTCTGTTATTTGAGTTCCAAGAGAATCTGGGTTTAATACTCTGTTCCGGTTATGAATCATGACTAAAATGGAAAGAACATGAATGCTAGCCAGTAATTTGAAGCCAGATGAACATGGGTAGTTTCAGCTTGTATTGTTAGAAAAAGTATCGAACAAGAAGGGTCAGAAGTAATGAGATTTAGCAATTTAGACGGTAGAAAAGGCTTAAGCTCGTTTTTCCATTTTTTCTTTTGGTTGCTGCTATGATCATTGCAGAACCAGCACCAACGTTTTTCTTCCCTCAAACAAGCTTTCCCTCGCATAGATGCATGCCTACGGGTGAACCTGTGAAAGAAAATAAAAGAATGGAATGGATGCTGGGCAAGTTCTTCGGGAATTAATTAGTTCGATCTTTAAAACTTGGGTGTGGGATCAATTTTCTTTGAAGCCTGGCAATGAGAGGGAGGGAGCATGAATTATTTTAGTTTAAAACTCTCCATTTTAATATTCTGGCGGTGTTCATCAAAAAGCAAAAGCTTTAGTTCTGGGTCTTAAAAACTAAATCCTACGTTCATCAAAGTGAAGAGATGGGTCTGGCTCGGCTCATCTTAGCCCAGTAATGATGCGTTTTGGGCTATGATTTATCTAGGCTAAATCCTACAGGATGTATTAGTAGGTGTAGGTGTAGGTGTAATGGGTTTGGGCTAAGCTTCATCATGTTCAAGAAAAAAAACAAAATATCAAGAGATAAAAAAAAAAAAAAACTTCATTTAAAAAAAAAATGTTTGAAACAAATAGTAACCTATAAATAAAATTTTCAAAATTTCAAAATTTCAGTTTATTCTCTTTCTCGATAAGTCTCTTCCTTTATAATTGATATAAAAAATAATAATTTATGCATATTTTTTTAAACGAATGATGCCAAATTCTTATACGAATTGCTAAATCAACATGTTTTTTATTTTGCGAACCAACATAAAAAAATTTAGAAATAGTCTGAAAAAAAGCAACAACAAATATTAAGATAATTAATGACAATATAAAAAATAAATTTAAAATACATAATAAATATAATCTTTTGTAAAAAAAGATATTGTGAAGATAAAGATATTGTAAAGGTGGCGTCATTCTTTACTTAAATATATTCAACTCTTTAATAAAATTTAACTGTTTATTTTTATGATTTATATTTTTGTCTAGGCGCCAACTCTCAATTTTTTATTATAATTATTTAGGCCCTTGTTGTAATGTTCATCGAGATGTGACAACTTGCAATAATTTCAAGAAAAATCATGTGAAATCTTTTCAAACTTAATGTATCCTAAACTTCAAGATTTTAAGTGGTATAACAATCTGTTTATGTCAAAAGTTTTTATTAGAAAATATTATCAGTGTCTTTTCTTTTCTATAAAAAAAGATTTTTTTAATCTGGAATTCCAAAACTGTTTATTAAAAAGCAAGATCAAGAATTAAAATTTTATATAATAAAACAATACCTTATAAGAATCCATCATATGAATACCTCATTACACATCAACAATGAAGTATTAACTCTTTGCAATGATTTTAAACTCAAAGCTAAAATAACAAATAAACTCTACGAAAGTATAAAAAAGTAAGGATTATTTTGTGCTTAATATGGTTATGAAACTGTTGTTGCCCTCTCAAGGAAACATTAATAGATTAGAAAAATAATTAAAAGTCAAATATTATAAAAAAACCTCAATGTGAAAAAACATGGCTAAGTAAACTTTATAAAAAAATACTACAACTTCAAAATAACCAACTTATTATGATAGTTGACAAATAGATCATTATAAAAATCAATGTAAAAAGAAAAAAAAAACAAAGACTCGAGAACTAGAAATTGAAGATAAAATATAAAAAAAATCAACTCCTTATTATTTTCAATTCAGAAACAGATATTTATATATAAGAAATTACAATAATGAAATTTTAATCATTTAAAATAAAAAAACCTTAAGTGAACCGATAGTGAACAAGAAAACAACATTAAAATTAATTATAGTCCAACAATTTGTCCATGTCTTTATAAACAAATTAATATAATAAATCAAGAAAAATATTTGCTATTAGATATCATTGGTGAAATTCAAGACCCTGAAATTAAATGATAATACCTTTTAAATTAAGAGATCTAGTTTCAAATAAGAAAAAGTCAAAAGAAATAAAATTGTACAATATTTAATAAATCTTAAATCATTTTTTCCAAATAATAAAACCCAACTTCTATTATAGATTTACAAAAAGAAATTAGAGAAATCAAAGATGAATTAAGACAACTTTAATATGATCATAACAAAACTCAATTAAAACTATTGCTATTAGAAAAACAAGATCATTTTTCATCTCAGGATAATTATATAAACCAAGAATTACCTTTAACATCTTAAAAAAATGAAATTACATAAATTTCGCATCAAATAATAATAAATATGATAACAAAAATAAAATTTTAAAAATGATATATAGAAATAATCTTGGTTATCAATAATGAATATGAGATTAAAACAATTATATTTGTGAATTCTGCAGCAAATCAAAACTGCATTTAAGAATGATTAGTACTAGTGAAATATTATGCAAAAAATACAGTGATGCTAATGGTAAAAACCTTCAAATTAATTATAAATTATCAAAAGTTCATAGATGCAATCAAGAAATTTGTTTTAAGAATATATTTATACTTGTCAAAGACATGATCCAATAAATCATTCTCTGAACTTCCTTTCTAACTCAAATATATCATTTTATAGTAATGGTCTAAAAATCAAGAGCAAAATATTTGGTGAAGAGATAATTGTAGATTCATCTTATCACCAAGATCCATTAAGAAACAAAGTATCAACACTCAAACTTTTTTATTCCCCTAAAACACACCTTAAAATATCTTAAAATATATATGAGAGCCATGCCATGCATGGACTTCTTCAATGAAAGGATGGCCCTAATGTTTGTTGAAACTCTCACCGGAAAGAAATCGTATATTATAACAAAAAAAAAGAGAAGATATTAAACTCCCTCAAAATCAAGAGAAAATAAAACAATTTTAAGAATTAGTTACAAAAAAAAATTGTTCCAACTTACCTAATGCCTTTTGGAATAGAAAATGACATACAATTTATTTAGCTTTTAAAAAAGGTTTTTTTTTAAATAAAACCCTACAAAGGCAATAACAATTTAAATGAATCAAGAAATGTTCAAATATTGTAAAACAAAAATCAATGAATTACTTATAAAAGGTCTTATTAGTTATGTACCATCTTTTTCATCGAAAACCAAGTTAAAATAGAGAAAAATACACCAAGACTTGTCATAAATTATAAATATCTTTATAAAAGCTTTAATGGATTACGTATCCAATACCTAATAAGAATGATCTTATTAATAGACTCTAAAATTCTTTAATATTTTCAACATTTAATATAAAGTTAGGATTTTGATAAGGTCAAATTGATAAATAAAAAAAAGCTGATATTTTTAATACATATTCAAAATTTACAATCAATAACCAAACATCTCAAGTCTTAACCTCATAGATAAATGTATGTCAAAGATTAATAACTATATAAAATAAAACATCTTTAACATATATTCAAAAACAAGATTTTTAGGATATAACAAATACTAACGAGCAACAACCTGAATCAATAGATTAATAAAATTTACAGATAAATTTTCAAATCAAATCAAAGATAAAACTCGACTTCGAAGGTTTCTAAGATGCCTTAATTATGTTTTTGATTTCTTTTCCAAATTATGTAACCATATGTTAACCTTTGTACAAAATACTTATGAAAAATCATCTTGCTTGGAATCACCAAATGATAGAAATTGTCAAAACCCTTAAAAGTCGGGTAAAAAAACTTTCATGTTTAAAGATTCTTGATCCAGAGGATAATCTAATATTTGAGATAGATGCCTCTAATATTAGCTACTTTGATGTTCTTTAACAAAAAGTTCAAAGTCAAAAATATGTAAAACAATATCATTTAGATATTGGGTTGGGTTCTCAAGAAAATTATTCAACTATCAAAAAGATTTTTTTTTTCAATTGTTTTATGCATTTTATTTTTCTAGGATGATTTATTTCTCAAAATAAGTTTTTTTAGAAATGAAAAGGATGTTCTAAATATTGTGTCAAAACAAATATTTTTGTAGATGGCAAACAATTCCATACAAATTTTGATTTTCAAGATTGAATTCATGAAAGAAAAGGCTACCTCCTTCCCTACTTTCTATCCAAAGAAGTTTTACAAGGTTAAAATGAATATTATACTCAATAAATAAATAAAAATCATAGGCTTAATTAAAATAAAATGTATTAATATACAAAGTTTATTAATGATGCAAATAGTCTGTTATGATAGTATAAATGTTTTTATTTATATAAGGAAGCATTAATAATTATAAAATGAAAAAAAATCAATAATCCATTTTGTAATGAAATGGAAATTTACATAAAAAACTTAATCAACAACATCATTGATATATAACTTAACCAACAATACCATTGATATATAATTAGCTATCTGTGTTCTTCTCCACGGGTTGAATAAAATGTTTTTTGACAAAAAAATGATATTAAGCTGACATAAGAGCATTTTAAAGAAAAGGGAAAAAGGATTGTTGAATGATAAAAATAGAAGAAAAATAATAAAAAACAATAGAGGTGTCAATCCATATTAACTATTAAACATGTGATCTAGGTCATTTAACCAAAAATAAAAAATTTGAGAAAAATCTTGAAACTCAATTCTTAATATACCAAATATTAAAGGTTAAAATTGAAAAAATAAAATCTAACATCTAAACACAAAATAATTCAAAAAAATAAATAAAAAGTAACTAAATGAAAAACAAAAAGGAGGGGAGCCTATCTAAGTTAACATGCTATACCCACGAGTCAAGTTATGATATTGAGATAACATTATAAATATAAAAACAAAGAAAACCATGAATCCTATTTAAAAGAAAAAAATAATCAACATTGAGTAATGAGAAAAAAAAAAGTCTATAAACAAGATGAAGCCTATGTTAGTTCATAAAACTTAGGACCTGAGCCATTTGATTAAAAGTATCAAACTTGTAAAAATTACAAAGCTGAAACTTTAAAAAATTAAATATCTAATGATGAAATTAAAAAAAATAATCATAAAAAGAATTAAAAACATAAACTACCAATAAAAAAATAAGGATAAAAATTTGATAAAAAAAAGTGAATAATTTTGGATTGAAGGGCTAAATTTAAAAGAAAAATAATATTACAAAAGAAGTAAAAGAAGAAACCACTTAAAAAATGAGGACCCAATTTAAAAAAACTAAATATTTTGATTAAAAGATGGGATTGAAAGCAATAGAAAATTTATAAAAGAGATGAAAGGAAAAATAAAAAGAAAAAAAAACAAGGACCATATTTGAAAAAAAAATGATTGGAGAATGAAATTGAAAAACAAAAAAAAAACCTATAAAAGGACCAAGAAAAAAAATTTAAAAGAATGAGGATTGATACTCAAATATTCCTAATAAAAAGGACCGTTTTGGAATTTTAATTGCTAGGCATGAATTTGAAGGGAGAAAAGAGAAAAAAAAAATGACTTAAGCTAAAATCCATCCAGAAATACTAAACACACGCCATCAATAAAAAAATATAACATTGTGTGGAATCTTATAACACTATAAAAGATAATTATTTACTTATGAAGGATATCATATGTGCAGTTGAAGAGTGACAAAATCCTTCCATACATATTATGTGTATGACATTCACTTAATAATTTTAAAATTTTAATTATTTTTAATTAACACAAAAATACAAAATTTTCCTTTACTAATTTAGTTATATTGTAGAAGCCAATAAGAGGATCCACAAATGCTCCAGGCCTAAGTTAGATTTCATTCCAAGGATAAGTTAGTAATTTACTATGTTACTAATGTGAAATCTTAAAAAAAAAAATCTTAGCAACCAATTATCTGATTTTCCTTTAATAATAATGAAGGTATTTTATTTTTATATAAAAAAAGTAAAAATACCTTTGTATTCCAATTGAAAATAAAAATAACAAATAAGTCACATGGAAAAGACCATTGTACCCTTAAGCTTAATCTTTTATGTTGATTTGGTTAAGGGCAAAATCATCCATTCATTATTACATTCCACTATAATATATGTCTAGAATTATAATATGTTATACATGTTTTATATATTTTGTTGATTTGAAATTTTAGATTTAACTAATTTATTAGCCTATGCTCTATCTTGACTTGGATCTTTTTTTTAGGAACACAGAAAAAAACACTAAGAATGCAAATATGATTTTGCAATGCAATTAAATCTCAGGAAAAAAATAAATCTTGAAATTTCTTGATTTAAATTTTTGACTAGCTCAAGTTTTTAATAAAGCAATATAAGAGTTAAATCAATGTGAA
>NW_011503733.1:0-8806 GCF_000495115.2 Populus euphratica
ACCAGAGAGAGAGAGGTGCGATCGGAAGAGGCGAAGACTAAGAACGATAAAGATGGCGGAGTCGACGGCGTGGCTTCTGATGATACTCTTCATTTTGACATTCACAGTTGTCTCAAGCATCGATGACAAATGCGCTGCTTGTAATGCCGTTGCGGTACTTTCCTTTATTTCCTTCAGATCCTCCAATTCTCTCTCTGTGCTTTATTCGATGATCATTAGGGTTTAATTATTAACTAATCATCCTTCCGAGCTCAACTGAATGTTGTGATCATCGATTTTTCAGGAGGAGATAGAGAATGGGCTTTCCAATGTAAGGATTCTAGTCTTATTTTCTTTCAATTTTTTAAGCTGTGCTTCATTTCTCAATGGTTTGGTAATTATTGTGTAGGAAAAACCGAGGAATCATTTGGATATGAGACACAGATTGGATTCTAAAGGTCAACGTAAAGGAAAAGTAATTGATTACAGGTAAAGTTTCAATATTTCCTTTAAACTTTAAATTATCTATTCCTCTCCGTGCCATATAGTGTAGTGTCTTTCTGGGGCGCATTGTCATGTAAATGTTGCTAATTTTTTTATGATTGTGTTTTTTTTTTTTTTGGACAGAGTCAGTGAGCTTAGGGTCGTTGAGTTACTAGATGGGCTTTGTGATAAAATGCAAGATTACACTCTTCAGAAGGTAATTATCGGTTGAATTGAGCTCTTCATCGGTTGTGTTCTTTGCTTTGGATGCATGGTTGATGTATTACTTCTGAGTTTTTTAGTCGGAGACATTTGTGCTTGACTATTTGTAGTTTCTGTTAACAGTGATGTCTGGTGATCCTTGATCATTTTGCTATTGAATATTGTCTTTGCAGCTGCATGTTTATTTATTTCATGTCCTCTTGCAAGCACATTCAATATTTGTTTCATTATTTTGGCAGGTGGATTCGAAAAGATATGAATGGGTTAGAGTGGATAACTGGGACAATCTTGCAATTAGTAAGTATTTAATAATATTGTCTGTTCTTAACAATATTCTTGTCTCTTGTTGTGGCTTCTGTGCATTAACCAATTTGTCCCTGGTTTTCATGATGTTCCTCCATTTCTTAATCGAACTTGATGTCTGATTTGATGCCATGCTTTTTGTGCGTTCATTTAGTTTCAAATGGGCTATGTTTGATAAAGAGAATGTAAAATGATAGCAGGACTAGGACTACTATCTTACTCTTCAAATAGGATTGGTAGCTTAATTGTGAAGTGCAACTAGCCTTAGATTAATAGATGTGAGTTTAAGATTTGATGGGAAGCTGAAAACAAAGATCTTGATCACCCCATAACAGAATGGGAATTCTATTTAAGCAGAAGAGCCGTATCCTTGCTCTGGTGAGTTTGTTTTCCTTTTTAGGAGAATGGGATTGGAACACCACAAAATTTCTTATCCTTGCCTTTCTAGGAAATTGGAATCACTTCCTTTTCCCACAAATTGGTTCACGCTTATTAGTTGTGATGCCAATGGTTGGCCCTAACTCAGCATTTTTGTTATATGTTCTTTGTTTCTGTGTCTTTGAACTTTTATTTTCAACTGAAACTACCACAAATTTTTTAAGTTGTCTTTCTATTTTTATCTTTTGATAGACAAGCAAGAAGCCAAGGCATATTCAAAAGATATATCATCTTATTGTGGAAGGTGAGATGGAAAGTTTTGGTCATCCCTCTATTTTCACTCATTGCAAAATATGCATATGATTGTGTAATTTGTGCTTATCTTCAAGGATGTTAAATGCCAGCTAGTGTATGGTTTACCAAAGTCTAACCTGTATGTGTAAAATGGGACAGGTTATTGGAGGACACTGAAGATGAGGTGAGTTTTCATATCCTGCTTAGCCATTTCTTAGTTAACTGGTTATTTATGTTGTTTATTATAGGGTGACTGTTCAGGCTACTAAGGATGGTTAATATTGCAGTTGGCAGAACGGATAAAGAAAGGATCTGTAAAAGTAGGGGGTGTGAGCAAGATCTTATGCCAGGATTTGAGCAAGCACTGTAATATGTCCAGGTAACGTTGAATCTAAAGCCAGGTTTATGTACTTTAAGCAAAATAGCTGGTTGCAAGGATAGTTACCATCAATCCCTGGGAACTTGGCTTTAAAGAAGCACCAAGTTGTGTTGTGACCTAACTTGGAAGTATCAATTAACCATTCACTGACTTGAGTGGCTTTCTCAATCAAAGGCACGTGCACCTCCTGAACGAGAAATACAATTCGCACCTTGCTATTGCCTCAATATTGTTTTGTTTGTTGATTGCAAGTTACTTGATCGCAGTTTAATCATGCATGATTACTGGTTGAGAAAATAAAATTTGCACCTGCGTCTCTCCTCAATCTGCCTGTTGATTGGAAATTACCTGATTCCAGTTTAATCATGCACAGCTATTGTTTGTCAACCTAAAAGAGGCACCATGCTCTAATTTATATATTAATTGAAAACTTTATTGGTTTATGTAGTGACTCCCATCAGGCGGACGCTGATGATGATGAACCAGATGGAGAACTCTGAGTAACTCCTATGATTTTGAATCGATCACTCGTGGGAAAGTTTTTCCAAACTTGACAGCCTTGTTTACAATGTTGAATTGTGCCCGGGATTACAACCCCACAATTTTTCTCCAACAAATAGGCAGGCCTTGTATCAGTGTTTTGGACCTAAACATAGCAATAACAATCGTGAAAGAGGACAGACACATTGATTTCGATTTCTATTTCTTTGTCAAATATATGACTTGTTAACTTCACCTTGTTGCTTCCTGTTTTGAATCTCCGGCACAGGTGAAGCAGCTGTGCCTTACGGTTCAAGATTTTCATTATGATGGGACAGCTTTGGACCTTTGGTATCCCATATTCACATTAAAAACCTGAAATCATGCTATTCTTCTCGGCATTGATGTGAGTGTACTGCTCTACTCCTTTTCCGCTTACAAAAACTTGTATCGAGAAGTTTGAAAACTGGGAATGCTAGTGGAAAGGGTTAAAAGGGCACAACACCAAGCGACTCTATCGAACTCAAAAATTACTGTAGTTTTTATTTTAATACGAAATCCCATTATTTAAAATTGTGTTCGGTTAGTATCTAATTGATACACACAAGTAACGAAAACGACGTAAATATATTTATTTCCAGGACATTAATAATAATGTGAATTTTTGTCAAAGATATGTTCTCTCGGTCTTCAGGTACTTTGCGAGCCTGAACTCGTTTCATGTTTCCATCAGCTATTTATTTTCAGGCAATCGATATCTGCGAGTCTGAACTCGTTTCATGAATCACCACTAGTAGCATAAAAGGGCAGGCTGGATGATAATTGATAAGATGAGCTTATGAGAGCTGCGGCTAGTTATGATCAAGTCAGTTTTGAAGGCAACACAATCCAAAAAACATCAAGAGTTATCTAACAGAATGATCGACGGAAACAAGTAAGCAGGCATCCATGGAAATCCCTCATAATCAATTAATTCATTGAATGACAACACCGAGATAAACGATTTAAAAGTAGAGTGTTAGATCACAGCTCTCATTTTCCCCCAAATTATGTACAACGTTGAAGAAAAGAATGAGAGGGAGGTGCATGCAACTAAGAAGTTGAACAACGAACTCCAAATGGAACAACATAAATTATATCAGATGTACAGGGTTTTCAAACTCCAAAGAATCCATGCCATATTTATTCCCTGAAGAAAGCTGAATGCCAGCCATGGCCTTGTGGATATCAAGAGCAGCCTGGAGAGAAAGATGTTCTTACCTGTTCCAACCTTGAATGTATTTGTACAGAAATGATCAAACCATCAGTTTTTTCATGAGTTACTATCCAGAACACCCTTTAGTAAGTTCAAACCTTCAGCTGATATGCTCCTCCTAACTCGGGATTGCGGGATTTCTATCCTGGGGGGTGGATCCGGGGAGAAACAGATAACAATCACTGTTAGATTATCACATGCATTGCGTCTGAGTGCCTCCCTGACCAGCTCTCTTGAGCATCTTTCAGGATCATTATGGAGCATCAGTTCTTTCCTAGAAATTGTCACAGCACACTGGCTGCTCATTACATCCCACAGGCCATCGCAGCCCATGATCAAGAACTCATCTTCCTCAGTCAAATTTGTCTCTCGCAATTCAGGCTCAGCACTTAAAGGGCAGGCTGAACCTTTAGGGCCCTTCATGTGCCAGTCTCCGAGGGCACGTGCAACAGATAATTGGCCATTAAGGTAGTCATCATAAATGACGCCACCAAGTTTCTCAATTCTTAGTCTCTCTGATGTGCAATTAGGTTTGTGGTCTTTGGACATCTCAATTGCTCTACCTCGCCTCCCCAGCACTGCTCGACAATCTCCAGCATTGGCAACTATTAATGTCCTGGAAAAGAGTAGAATTATTTCAGAGAAATGAAACCTCAAAACCTAAATGAGATCCAGAACCTGGAGACTGATGTAAACTTATCAGGAAGACATGTCTGCACACAGGAGTTCCCAAGAGTATGGGACAGCAGACAAACATAACAAAAGGCCCTTGTTTCAATATCTATTTTGACGCTATGCAACACTTAATCTTCAACTTGAAAAGGTTATTTATTTGTATTGCACTGATAAACCCAGCTCAACTTGATCCAAAAGTTCAGTCAGATCTACTCTACCTCACTCCAATTTCTATCGCCATCTCCAACTCTACCACTGTCCAACTTTTTCCCTCTCCTTGTTACTTTACAGGAGCGCTCAACAAAACAACTAAGCAATCCTCAAATAAAGTACATGTAAAGGTGAATGACAAACTGTTGAATAATAGGAAGCTTGGGGGCTACACCTTAGTCCCAAATAAGAAATTTTTGGCAACAATATCCTACTAAATATTCTATATCTAAAAAGGATACATCCCTCTTACCTTCCAAATATAAGAGCAATTAGTGCGGTGGTGCCAGAAGAGATATCAAGTGCACTATCATCTGCGAATGCATAATCAGCTTTCACAAAAGCACTCTTAATAGCCTTCTCCACACAAATCGGAAAATGGGAGTCCTCGACTATAAACCTCAGAATATTATTTTTCACAAACAATGCCGCATCTGTTCCTCCATGCCCATCAAATACCTGCCCACATATTCCATTTAAAATCAGCCCAAAACACATTTCCAGCTAACTTATCAACATAATGAAATTCCCAGTCACTCAGAGATCAACAAGATGTTTTGAAATACTCACCCCATAAAAAGCTCCCGGAGAAGGGCAGTTGGCGGTGGCATCTAGATGATCAACAAGATTATCTATACAAACATGTTCATCTTCCATATACTGTTTAGGCCCTCCTTCAGCACAACTTCCCGATCGAAACAACGGTAAAAAGTCCGTTCTTTCATCAGCCGGTAAGTTACTAACCACGACCACAACCCCAACATCAAGCGCCTAAACAAAAAATCAATCAATTCATGATTATTGAAAAAAAGATTTAATTTTTAATTTATTTCTAAATTTACCAGATCAGCGGCGTTGAGCAATCGGGTGGAGTCCATACTTTGACGGAGATGTCGTGGAGGTTTCCCATTGGTGGATTGTTTAAGGTTGTCTAAATTCTCAGCGTTTTGATTTTCCGATACATTAGTGCTGCTGTTGTTGTTGTCTTTGTTGTAACCGCCTTCTAGTACCGTAAATGGTGGCGAAAAATCCATGCCCGCTGCCATATCTTCTTCTCGATCATAAAAAACAATAATTCAACGGCGGCGATGATGGCTGTAAAAACCCTAGAAAAGAAAGGAGATGAATTCTTTTTCTTCGTTTTTTATTTGAGAGAGGAGGAGGGGGGAGGAGAAAGGTTGAAGAAAATGGATGATGATGGAGGGGAAAGTTTGGGCCTGTGAGGAGAGAGAAAGAGAGTTAAGGATGTTGGTGTTTGGTTGGATACTGGCGATTCCAGGTGATCTGATGGATCTAACTAGCTGTCCGTGTGGAGATTGGATTTACGACACTTGGTTTGTTTTGGTTGGTGAGTTTTTTGTTTGGATGGATTGTTTTTTGGTAGTTCGTGGATTGGTGCCTCCATGGTGTCCCAGCCGTTGGTCTCTCAACTGTTTAAAAGGCTGTTTGATATTTATTTATTTATTTTTTAATAATTTTTTATTTTATTTATTTTATTAATATTGGTATTCAGTTCCACTTATTTACATCTTAATTAATTTTAAATTAATAATTATATAATTTTTTAATGATTATAAAATTTATAAAATTTAAATTGATAATATCTGAAAATTAAATTTAAAATCTAACTAATTAAACTATAATCTTTTAATTTTTTTTATATTTCTTTTATTAATTAATAATTATTTTTTTAGTATCATATATTTAATAATATCTTTTAAAAACAAGTTGTTTTATTACAATATCATTTTTGGATGTTATCACGTTGAAATTTGTCAATACTTTTTTATGTTTAGATTAATTTGTATATTAATTAAATACTGGATCTTTTATTATGTTAAAAAAAACTTAGTATTTTGTTTCGAAGCATTGAACATGTGATTATGCTGAGAAATTTTATGGTTGCAAGAGATAAATACAAGTAGTAAAAATAAATTAAAAATAAATTCTTGATTAAAAGAATAGAATTTTATCACTTTTTAATGGGACTATATATGATTTATTTATTTTTATGTATTTGTCTCATTATTAAACAAAACAACTGATATTTTAAAGACTACATCACATATAAACTACAAACAAGATCAATAATTGAAAATAGTGATTAAATCTTGAGCGAGTGCTTTTGTGTTGTGTTATAGTTGTTTCTAAAAAGGTTTTAATTAGAATATGTTAAGATAAATATTTTTTTATTTTTAATATCAGTATATTAAAATTATAAAAAATAATCATAAAAATATTAATTTAATATTTTTCCAAGCCATACACATTTTAAAAATACAATTCTAAAACCTAAATAAACAAGTAGATAATAGACTTATTGACAAACAAATAAATCACTAGGGGATTGAAATTACAAATAAAATTAAAACTTATTGGTGTTTTTTATTATGGGTTGTACACAATGGATATTTTAGTTTTTTTAACCATGTTTCTTTTAGAATTATCTTTTTAGGATCAGGAGTGTTATGATCTTTTTATAATAAAAAAAAATAATCAGTGTTTGCACCCATTAGACAGTATATGTGGTGCTTTCTGATAGCCATTAGTAGCATCACATTGTGGCATCCGAAGCATTGCACTACTCTCTACATGGTGAGCTTACGCTTGTTGCCATACATGACAAGAACAAGCTCCAACAATAATCCCTTCTCTATATTTTCTCCTCCCCGTATTAAAATATATGCTGACTATGCAAAGTTGTAAAATGATCCATTGAATTTAACTCATTTTATTCTAATTTTTTATTTATTTATTATGCTTAAAAAAATTTTAATTGAATTTTATTTTTTAATTTAATCCCCGGTCATTTTTTTAAAAAATTTGATCCTAATTGCAATTATTTTTATTTTGAATTCATTTTTTGATTATTTTTTTTTTACAGTTTCATCCTTGCTGCTTAATTCCATTGAATTTTCATGTTATAGTGTTTTTTTTATCATGCTTTTATGACTTATCCTAGGAGCTTACCCTTATCATATCTTGGATCACGGGCTGGATCGAATAACCATGGTCAATAAAGGTTATTCAAATTTTTTATCATGTGAGAAATAAAAATGATATTATTTGGTTAAGAAAACAATAAGAAAAAATATCAATGGGTGTTGGTATGATTTTTTTCTTAACTAATCTCCTGATTTTTATTTTGCTAAAAAGTAAAAATGATAATAACATTGTGGCATCCGAAGCATTGCACTACTCTCTACATGGTGAGCTTACGCTTGTTGCCATACATGACAAGAAGAAGCTCCAACAATAATCCCTTCTCTATATTTTCTCCTCCTCGTCTTAAAATATATGCTGACTATGCAAAGTTGTAAAAGGATCCATTGAATTTAACTCGTTTTATTTTTATTTCTTTATTTCTATTTATTATGCTTTAATTTTTTTAATTGGATTTTATTTTTTAATTTAATCCCTGGTCATTTTTTAAAAAAAATTGATCCTAATTGCTAATTGCAATTCCTTTTATTTTGAATTCATTTTTTGATTAATTTTTTTTTTACAATTTCATCCTTGCTGCTTAATTCCATTGAATTTTCATGTTATAGTGTTTTTTTTTATCATACTTTTATGATTTATCCTAGGAGCTTACCTTTATCATATCTTGGATCACGGGCTGGATTGAATAACCATGGTTAATAAAGGTTATTCAAATTTTTTATCATATGAGAAATAAAAATGATATTATTTGGTTAAGAAAACAATAAGAAAAAATATCAATGGGTGTTGGTATGATTTTTTTCTTAACTAATCTCCTGATTTTTATTTTGCTAAAAAGTAAAAATGATGATATTTTGATAAAAAAATAAATGGAGAAGAGATTCAACTATGATCCTTTTTTTCTTGTTGATTTTTTTTTTTTTTTGGATTTTTTTTATAGTTTCATTTATTTTGTTTTTATATTAAATATGATACTTATTCTCTTGATTGTTTCTTTTATATACTTTTCTTGTTTTTTTTTTCTCTCTCAAATTTGCTCCTTGATATTTGATTTTTTTTTCATATTTAGTTCTTATTTTTTTTATTGCATATTTTTTGTTATCATTTTTCTAACTTGTTATATCTTTTAGTTTTGTCTCTCAATATTTTATTTTATCCTTTTTTTTTTTATCAATTCCCAGTTCTTGTTCTTTTTAGTTGCTCTT
>NW_011503746.1:7500-8756 GCF_000495115.2 Populus euphratica
AGAAACTTGGGCGGTGGCAGCCATGCCACCAGTTGGAAAAATCGGCAGCGCAGAGTTGGGCTACCGCAGGCATGTCGGGGAGAATCGGCAGCCCCGGCTAAATCGGCCAGGTCGGCAGAATGGGCTGTGCAGGGCGAGTGTGGCCATCCAAGGCTTGATGAAAAAGGGGGCCGGCCCAGAAACGGGGGCGGTGGCAGCCATGCCACCAGTTGGAAAAATCGGCAGCGCAGAGTGGGGCTGCCGCAGGCATGTCGGGGACAATCGGCAGCCCCGATGAAATCAGCCAGGTCGACAGAATGGGCCGAGGAGGGCGAGCCTGGACACCCAAGGAATGACGAAAATGAGGGCGGGTCCAGAAACTGGGGGTGGTGGCAGCCAGGCCACCAGTTGGAAAAATCGGCAGCGCAGAGTTGTGCAGCCGCAGGCATGTCGGGGAGAATCGGCAGCCCAGACTAAATCAGCCCGGTCGACAGAAGTGGCTGTGCAGGGCGAGTCTGGCCACCCCCAAGGCTTGAGGAAAAAGAGGGCTGGTCCAGAAACTTGGGCGGTGGCAGCCAAGCCACCAGTTGGAAAAATCGGCAGCGCAGAGTGGGGCTGCCGCAGGCATGTGGGGGAGAATCGGCAGCCCCGATGAAATCGGCCAGGTCGACAGAATGGGCTGAGGAGGGCGAGCCTGGACTCCCAAGGCTCGATGAAAAAGGGGGCCGGCCCAGAAACTGGCGCGGTGGCAGCCATGCCACCAGTTGGAAAAATCGGCAGCCCCGACGAAATCGGCCACGTTGAAAGAAGGGGCTGTGGAGGGCGAGCCTGGACTCCCAAGGCTTGATGAAAAAGGGGGCCGGCCCAGAAACTGGCGCGGTGGCAGCCATGCCACCAGTTGGAAAAATCGGCAGCGCAGAGTGGGTCTGCCGCAGGCATGTCGGGGAAAATCGGCAGCCCCGACGAAATCGGCCACGTTGAAAGAAGGGGCTGTGGAGGGCGAGCCTGGACTCCCAAGGCTTGATGAAAAAGGGGGCCGGCCCAGAAACTGGCGCGGTGGCAGCCATGACACCAGTTGGAAAAATCGGCAGTGCAGCCGCAGGCATGTCGGCATAAATCGGCAGCCCCGACAAAATCGGCCACGTCGACAGAATGGGCTGGGGACAGCGAGCCTGGACACCCAAGGCATGATGAAAAGGACGGCTGGTCCTGAAACTGGGGCGGTGGCAGCCATGACACCAGTTGGAATAATCGGCAGTGCAGCCGCAGGCATGTCG